>NC_081548.1:17936892-18036892 GCF_901000735.1 Corylus avellana | reverse complement strand
TCTTTCACTTAATAATTAATTAATCAATCTTTGGGAGGAAGAAAACATGCTTCTGCTTGTCTTACTCTCAACCCTAGAATCAATGCATTGACAATGCAGGAAAAAAAGAAAAAAGAAAGAGCTCAAAGAATAAATAAAAGATCTCTGCATTTCATCATCAAGAAGACCAACCTTTATGACCCATTGTATTGTATTAGAGCTGGAAAAGGTGGCCTAGTGATGATAAGAGAGGATAAGCATGGATGATCAGTACTGGACTATATATACAAAAAATTAATGATATGGAATTATTGGTGCTAATTAACTCAATTAATTGCTGGCCCTGTGATTTTGTTTTCAATTAGATATCGCACGATAGATTAACTGATCGAACTTATTCTTGTTGTTAGAATATAAAGTAAATGATTAAATTCATTCTTTCCTATCAAATTAAACTTTTAGGATGAATGATAATTTAATTAAATATTAAAGTCATAAGTTCAAATTAGACCTGTACATTCAAATACAACTAACGAGTGTGGTGGCATTGCTTCATTCTTTATTGCTCTGCTCCCCCCAAAAAAATCAAGAGACTTGTCAGAAATCATTGGTTGGGTTTGTCCAAACCAAGAAAGACATGGGATGCACCGTTTCGAACCATGTCTCTTGGAGAAGCTCGTTCACGATCCTCTCCTCAAGGTATGGTTTGAGTCCTGATGTGGAAACTCATTTAGAAAATAGAGAAAGCTAAATATTTTACGTATTGTATCTCACTTATTAAGGGAGAATGTTAAAATATCAAGTAGGATATATAAATCGTGATTTAACACATGCATGTTAGGTAAAGTATATATTGACCAAGAGTTTCTTATGTGTAATACTAAAATAGTGGAAACAACCTCCATGATTGCACTAACCTCATTCTTAATTCATAGTCATATATAGAGAGAGATCGAATTCATTCACTGAGGGGGGTAAAGTCCAAAAACAAAAAGAGAAATTCTCATTTTTCTTACCTAAACAGTTTCTTGCTTTGTTCAATTTCCTCCCTCTCGACCTTTAAGATTATGCTTAGTTTCTAAAAATTTCAATTTCAGTATTCTAGTCCACAATCTTTCACTGAACGTAAATATGTTTTAAGTGATTTCTCATATTAGTATATAATTAATGGGATAAATAGATGTGAAAAATAGCAATACTCGTTCTTTTTTCTTTCTGAACCACAATATACGCAAGGAGGACCACATACGTACGTAGAAATCGTCATGGGGTTGACAAAGATGCAACCAGTGGACTAATTCGTAGCATAAAATATGTGTATATATATCTCTATTACACGTAAATTTCTTTGAATGAGACAGTTCAATGAATAATTGCCCTAACTTTAACGACTTTGTTATTAGCAAAAATTTAATCAATTAATCTGTTATTATCTCCCATGCACTTTATGTAATTTAATGCACCAAGACGCTACAAACGGACGCAGTTGCTGACCTCATACTGTGTCCGTATCTGGATCCTCCCTCGAGTATTTGTCAAAACCCTAGCTACTGTTGTTATAATTAATTATTTTTAGACCTATATTTATTTATTTATTATTTTAATTTGGTAACAAACCCATGACGCTGAGCATCCAAGTAATTGACCCGGGCCTTCCGATGATCTTATCTCCTTAAAGCAAGATTTTTTGGTTTTAAAAAATTTACCCAAGCATAGAGGGCATAATTCCCCCGTATAACAACAAGAGGAGAGGTAAGAGAAGTTGTTGGGCATGTTGCTAAACATATATAATTCACAAGAGTTACATGTAACGGTAGCATTTTGTATTTGTGTGTCGGATTTGAATAGTGTTGAGATATAGATATAAAATTATATGTATACTCTTTAGAGCATATTTGAGATTGTGTTTATGAAATAAAGTTTTTAAATCAAAAAGCGCTTTTCGGCAAAAATTTCGTTTTCAAACTTTTGCAAAAAGTGTGTTTTAACCATTTTTAAGTTTTTTAAACCCTTAAAAGCGCTTTCAATTTTTTTTACCAATCGGGTACTTTTTTCTTCAAACGAATTTTTTTAGTGTTAAACGCATTTTTAGGCCCATCAAACGCACACCCAAACAAGCCCTTAAAGCATGTTTGGGATTATGTTTGAAAAATAGAGGGTTTAAGTCAAAAGCTTTTTTTTTTTTTAATTTTTGCAAAAGCTTCATTTTTCAAGCTTTTGCCAATGCCCATTTTTTTGGCTTTTTTAATCTTTAAAAGCGCTTTCAATTTTCTTTACTAAACAGATAATTTTTTCTTCAAATAGGCTTTTTATGTGTTAAACGCACTTTTAGACCCCTCAAACGTAAACTCAAACATGCCCTTAAAGTATATTTAAGATTGTGTTTGATAAATAGAGCTTTTAAAAACAAATTTTTTGAATATTAAATACATTTTTAAGCCCCTCAAACGCACACCAAAATTATTTAATTATTTAATTTTTTTTTTGGTTAGATTTGTGCCCAAATTTGCGAGTTTCTTCTTCTAGGCGTGTGTGTGTGTGTACGTGCAAACCTTGACTTTTAAGGCAGAAAGTCTTTGCCGTGTGTTCGGTATATATATTACAAAGCAACCGTTTGAGAATGGCGTCACAGAATTTGACCCAGTGGCTTTTGCAGAGCTGAGTTGGTGTGGCCAACAAATGAGTCAGAAATCAGAATTGATAGTTTAATGATTACCAAACCACATGAAGCTCCCAAACTGACGTCGAGCCCACCTTGAACGTTTATAGGGGAATTTTTGAGAATTAAACTGAGAAAGTCAACCCTGTACTTCCTCCATCATCTAGTGGGACCTGCAAAACGAGTATTCTTCTTCTCAAATTCTCCAACTTCTTTTTTTGTTTTTGTTTCACATTGCGGCAAGTTGTACGTTGCAACAAGCAAGTCTTTTTTCTTTTTCTTTTTTATTAGTCAGAAATTTCGTATAAATTAAATCGTAGGAATTCCTTAAATTCAATCTCTGAAGTATTTTGTGTTTCTTGAGAATATAGGAAACACATTTTTTTTAGGTTTAACTTCACAAATGTCTCATGAATTGTTATGTATTTTTTTTAAAGATTTCTCAAAGTTCAAAACTCTTGATTTCACCTCTCAAACTTTTAATTTGATGCAGTCTACCCCATCCGTTAGGTTTGACGTTAAATCTAATGGAAACTATAAAACCAAAATACCCTCAACTTTTTCTTCTTTTTTTTTCTTTTAAATGTGAAATTTATGATAAATTTGGAATTTTATAAAAGTTTCAGGAGTATAACTATCATTTTATCTATTTTAACGTCTGTTCAACGCCAAACCCTAAGGAAATTGGATAAATTGCATCAAATTAGAAGTTCGATGTATGAAATTGAAAGTTTTTTAACTTTAGGGAGTCTTTTCAAAATGCGTAAAAATTCAAAAGGCTTTTATGAAGTTTTTTCCTTTTTTTTTTAATTTTTTTTTTATTAATGATATTATAAAAGCATGTGAGAAACATATACTATTAAAAAAACTTATATTTCTCGTCATACAACTGAGTTTGTAGGAAATTTCTATCTCTTTTTTTATAGATGAAATTAAAACGGGAACACCATAACCAATACAAAGGAAGAAAACATTGAAATATAGTAGCCAATACAATCAAGTGAATACAGACCAAAGGACCATGCAAAACTCCAGGCACTATTGGTTATGGTGTTTGGTTTTTGGATTGTTTCTTAGATCGGAAATATGGCTTTATTAACCCTCTCTTCTAACTAAGGGAAAGAAAAGCAAAAGAGTGATGTGACACCACATTTTGATTAGTCAGGACTCAAGAAACTAAGTTGAGGCTTAACCATTCAACTTGTTGCATACTACTTTTGTATATAGATTTCCTATGATTCATTCACTGTGCCAAGCCGTACAATGTGTGGTCATGGTATGGCGACAGAACTGCTGGACCACATCCATGTCTTTCAAACCACAACTTCCTTTCTTCTCCCATCAGACAAGAAATTAGTCATGGGCAAGTGAATAATATTGAATGTTATCTAAGAAATCTCTAATTTATGCAACCCACATGAATATTGAATGTTATCACATTTGCAAGTGCATAGATATAGCTTTGACTTCTTCAACGAAGGAGATGACTTGGTCTCCTTTGGTAGGATTTGGGTTATGAGCATTGCACTTAGATTAGGCCCTTTTTAGATGGTGTTTATCTTGGGCCAAATGGAATAATAAAAAACGAAATCCTTAAAAATGGGTTGATTATGGATTCATCAGATGTCCAACCCGTGTATGTTAGCCATGTAAGCTCATCCTTATATATGGGCTTTAATGAGTCATTTATCATAAGTACTGGCCCATTGCCGTACGGTTGTTAAGTGAAGAATGCTCGAACTTGTTGACATCATTGGACCGGCCCGTGTGGTGAAAATGAATTATGGGTTGAAGCTCAGCCTTAAACTGCATTCCCCTGTAGACCATGAGCCCAATAGAATATGATATGGGCAATAAGCCCACTAAAGTATGAAGAATATTGACGGAAATTTTGCGGGCTTTTTCTTAATGAAAATTTGGCCCAATATCATAGTTAAGCTCGAGTTGGCCTCTAAGATCATGCCACATGAACCAAGAGCAAAAACAAGTCAGCCATCAACATTTAGCCCCCCCAAGCCACGTGTGACATGGTAGTGGTCACACGTTGCGAGTTGTAGGTGTTGATGTTAAATTTGAGTTGCTTTCTTGTGCTACATTATTAGCTAAATGTCAAGAAGTCACCACTATTGCATTTTAGTGTTAATGCTATTGATGTCGACTCCAATGCTCCAATCACAATGTTCAATAATGACCCATCAACGTCATCATTTGTCATTACTGATAATAATGTTTAGAGTCGACGCTGATAGATTTAGAACCCAAAACTATATGCCAAGTCATCAACATCAACTTTATAATAAGGACAAATCTAAAGATTGACTGAGATCTTTAAGTCAAACTGACTTCATTATTTTTATTATTATTATTATTTCAGACAGGCTAGGGTTTGTCCACGAACTGTTGTTGAGTCAATTAATTAAATAAATTAACTTAATACAGATTTTACTTTTTTTTAAACCCACATTAATGCAATTAACAACCAAACCTCATTCTGAAAATTTATTAACTAATTGATTCACTCAATAAAAAATTAACCTTCGTAAACATGAAACAAAAACACACTTGACAATTGTCAACAAGTCAATCAAATGTAAATCAAGCACAAAAATAGAAATCAGTTTCGATTGACAAATTCCATATGGGCATAATTCTCAATATTATGAACATTCGGAAAACATCTATACAACACAGTGCCACAGATTGCTTAATCTTATGAAAGTGCACATAATAAGCATCCAAAACTAACACCACCGAATTCAATTTTCCTAATAACCAATATTTAATCAAATAATACACGATTTTGATAACGATTAATAACGCCTTCGAGGCCAGTAGAGCTATTTCACAATGGCCAGAGCTAACAGCACTACCTATGCTCCACACAACCAGATTAGCTAATAACATTGAGGTCCTAGGAAAATAAGCACTCTTTTGCATCTCCAAGAGCCAAAGTACATTTGGAACGTGTAGATACGATATGACAAGATACCGACAAAAAGACGGCAGAGAGAGAGAAAGAGAAAGACAACTATAACAAAGTAGTTTCCTGTTTTCTTCTGGAGATACAGCAGCATATGCATCATTATTTTGTGAAGGTAAAGCTCATAATACGAAAATTATCATTAACTTTTTATATACATCCTTCCAAAAGGCCGAGTCCGATCTCGAATAATGATATAGTAGAATCACCTATATCAGCGATGCCATCCAGATCACATCGAATATAACAAGATACTGTGAAGGAAAGTAAAATCGGTTTCATTATAATGGAAACCTGTACTCGATAAAAATAAATATTCGAAAAAATTATGATAGGATTCTTGAATAATTCCTTGAGTTCTCTTGATTTTGCTTGAGACCAATATGGAAACATAACAATCAAGCATAATCAAGAGAAACGAGGAAGGAAATCAGGGGATTATTCGAGAATCCTATCATATTACATAAAACTAGATGGGATATACTCACATTTTAATTTGTGCAGTAGTAGCTCTCCTTAATGCGTAATGTAATCTTCTAGGCAAATCCACTGTAGAGGGCATATGATATAATTGCACTCTATAAAGAGAAAATACCGTTCTCACTGCAGTACTAGAAAAGGTTCGTCAAAAATGAACCAAGGCATAAAACTACACTACTATCCTGCGTATACTTGGAAACCAGTAGGCTGCCTGCCTCAAACTGCAAAATCTACGCTCCATTTCATTTTCCTTTTTCAGCAATTCTGGCTCTGACATACAGGGCAGGAATGAAACCAACTGCTTCAACATTGGATTTATCTCACATTCATCGCTGCGGCCATATTCCTCAGCTTCTGAGAGATTTCTGAAAACGATGGCCTTGCCGCTGGATCAGAAGCCCAAGAACTTTCCATCAAAGACTTCCATTCAGGATCACACCATGCTGGAATTTGGGGGCGTAATGTGTTGTTTACAATTCCACCTGCAAATCAAAAAGAAGAAACACATTGCAAAATCATGGTTGAATTTTATTGTATAATTTATAGCCCTTGCTTAAACAGTGAATGTATCTGCGATTAGATCCCAGAAATATTACCACTGGTTGAAAAAGAATGTCAGCTGCATGAATTCCAATAGTTAAAGCCACTCATATATTCCTTTCAAATGTCAAATGCTACATATAACTCAATCCTAATTTTTACACATATGGGAGCAACTAACATGGTCTAGAGAAATTTTATTATTATTATTATTATTTTTTAGGGACCAACCAACAAAATCTAAACAATTTTCCAAAAGCCTTTTGCACTCAATCTTTCCAAACATATGAGAACATATTAGGAGGCCATAAGAGATTTCAAAGAACAATATGGGAAGTCAAACGGATAAAAAAAATTAACAACTATAAACTAAAAGAATGGAAAATAAAAATCAAACTACAAAGAGCAACAAAAGACTTCTGCATCCCAATTCACTCAGATGGTCCTCCAAAAGCCCAACCTTTGCCAGAGATACTTTCGAATTATATGCTCTAAGGAAGAATAGACGAAGTGGGTTCTAACAATTAGATGAAGAGCATAAGCGGAACTATTGAATTTAATTGAAATAGCTGTGACTGAAAGGCCGAGTACGCATTGGATAATGATCAAAATCTCAATTTCAACCATGACAACAATGCCACAAACATTTAAATTTTCTTCTCTATTAGCAGTAGGGAAGAAGCAAAAACTGATTCATTTCATAATGCTGGTGGAAAAAAAAAACACAGATTCCTAGCCAACCAGCAAAATTAAAATTATAATCTAGTCCTTAACGGTATCTCACTCCTAAAACAAAGTAATATAACTATGAAAAATAGAGAGATGAAGATGACAATAGTGTAAAATATCACATTACAATTACTACATCAAGAGTAACAAAAAGCCAAAGCTTAATAATTAAAAAGATTAAAAAACGAGGTTAAATTTCTATTATTCTTCAATCCTTTTTTTTTTTTTTTTTTTGATATCGAGGAACCTCTACAAGGCAGGGCCCTTCGGACCCACCCCTGCAGAGTAAACCCCGGCCCCGTGCACCGCACCCTTGGAAGTTTCCCTACACGGAACAGGGTAAGTCACTGGCTATTCACCAGAGGGGTGTGGCCCCAAGGGGGAGGTAGCACCTGGTGGGTTTCGAACCTGAGACCACTGAGGAGCAAACTCAGAGCCCCAGGCTTTACTCCCTAACCACCAAGCCAACCCCTTGGGGTTTATTTTTCAATCCTAAAGGTTTAGATAAGTTTTATATGGAAACGAACATTGGATCCTGACAAGGCACAGAAACTCATTAGAGCACTTGACACAAGAAGGATCAACAAATTTATGCTATACATCAATATTACCCAAGAAACCCCTTAAAAGTGCAAACTGGATGAAACAGGTATGCAAGGAGGGGTAACCAGTTAAAATACAGTATACGGTATTAACAATTTGATACTTACCAATTATGGAAGCACAATGCATATCTGCATAAGGCTCATCACCCGTGAGCAATTCCCACATGACGATCCCAAATGAGTAAACATCAATCTACAGCAATAGAAAATAATGATAATGAAACAGTAAAGCAGAAAACAAATTAAAGAAAAAATAAAAGAACATTAACCACTGAAACTCTTAAGTCAGTCATTTACACCTGGAGTTATTTACCTTCTCTGTAACCATGTGGCTTTTCCCACTAAGAAGCTCAGGTGCCATCCAGGGTAAAGTTCCACGGACACCTCCTGACACTAAAGTGTGCTGTTTCACCTTTGATAAGCCCAAATCACCAATCTAAAAGGATATACGCACATCACGTTAGTTTCAAATCCAACCCCCTCCTAAAAGTTATTATCAAGCTTGAAAGTACAGTTCAAAACAGACTCAGATGAAACAGAGCACGAAAAGAAAAAACATCATAAATATACCATCAAAAGTTGATTTCTTATCAAGCTTCCGATTGTCCTACCTAACAATACTGAATTCATACCTTGCAGACTGGTCGCTGAGGATCTCTCATATTAACCAACAAATTTTCGCATTTCAAATCAAAATGCACAATGTTCTTTCCATGCAAATACTCCATCCCAAATGCAGCATCCATTGCTATGATGAGTCTCTTGCGACGATCTATAGTTCTGTCCAATTACATTATGACATCAGATACTTATCAAAAAAATTATGACATCAGTCATTATACTTTCAACAAATTCTTTATATAAACTTGAGCAAACAATCAAAACATTTACATATAGCATACATTCAAAAACAGGAAATAGTGGTAAACATATTTAAAATTTGAAACACACTGTATAACTATCAGAACAGATACCTGTCTTTCTTCTGCAAAAACTGTTTTAAAGATCCATTAACCATGAACTCCGTCACAGTTGCTAAGGATCCATCAGGACCATCACGAACAATTCCATAGAAAGAAACAACATTTGGATGATGTAATGAACTTAATATCAAAGCCTCCTTCCAAAAATCCGCAATCTATGACAGGCATTACACATCTTGTTACTATCATAACCAATTACACTAACATTTTAACTAGTCTTGAGGAATGAATATTTGACATTTTTCCTAAAACACTTTGTTTAAACAGCATAACAAAGACATAGAAAGAAAAACAAACAAAAACAAAAACAAAAAACTAGCCAAATGCAGGACCCCTACCAGAAAGCCAAGAAAAAAAAAATCCTTAATATGACAAAAGACCTTTCAAGATCTATTGAAGTAGACTAATAATGACAACAGTGACAACAATTAAAAAAGATGATAATATTAATCTTAATAACAATAACAACAATGATAACAAATAATAACAATACGTTAAAATAGCAAAGGTGAAGGTTTCTATAAAAACTTTTTGACAATTGTTCAGCAATTTGTCCTAAATTATTATCTTTTTATTTTTGCATTCCCAACTAATTTGGTGGAAAACTTAATTCATTACACGAAAAGGAAGTACAACGCAAGCACTATGTTAAACCAAGCAAAACCTCCCGCCTGAATATGGTATATAACCGCTGAAAACAAAATTTACCAATTCAGGTCATAATTTTACTGAAGATGCACTCAACATGCGAGTCCGTGTAACATAAAAATTAATAAATGCAACAAGCTAAAACTGTCAAGTCATTAGCTCGGCAGGAAATAGAGTTGCTTTAAAGCATAAAAGCAATATGCATTTTTAGCAAATCCTCAGCTTCACTCCTGACCCAAAGTATGAAAGATCGAGAACTGAGCACCTCAAAGATGTTTAAAGCCCTCGGTTTCCTCCCTAAGCTTCGATCAATGAGATTCATTGTCTCACAAAATCAAACTGCTTGAAGGCTGAACAAGAATGGTAAAGCAGCCACATGATTTTGTCACAACATGTGTCATTACGGAAATGTTGCATGTCATATTTTTAGGCCTTTCATCTTAAGTGACCCACAGTGTTAGGCCAACTACAAACGTTTAGATCTACGATTTCAGATATGAAGCAATTTGTCTAGTCAATGCAAAATCCACATATCCTCGAGGAAGGCTCTAACGAGGCATGCACCTCATACAACCCTTTCCAAGGTGATAACTCGAGATTTAAAGCAGTGAGAATCTATCAATCTGTCACGTCATGAGTTATAATATGAATGCACATGAACATGAGCTATTTGGTCCATTCAGCATAAAAATGAAATACATAAATAAATAAATGTCTTAGTCAACACGAAATTTCTTCTCCAAAAGGCACTAATAAATTCGCCTTAAAATAGTTGGAGACATTCTGAACCCGATCTCATTGCAGTCAGACCACTAAAGACCACCAATTCCATGTTCCTATTGCAAGGCCACCATCCTTTTAAAAAATAGTAGAGAAATGTCAGAACCATGATAATAATGAAAAACCTCTAGTCTTATGTTGGGATTCACCCGAAAGAATGGAGGTGTTCAAACCCTTTTCCACTTGTTGAATATATGGAAGATAACTGATACCATTCTAATGGAATAGCTTCAAGTTCAAGATCATTATAGAATTGAAATTGAGTTGAGGAATAATTTGTGGGCTCACTTGACATTAGTATTACCATTATATCAGGTTGAATTTATGCCTTAATCATGATTGTGTAAACTCCTAGAAATAACATTTCTGGTAACACTTACTTATCTGGTAACATTAACTATTATCATGTCCTATCCTACATTTTTTTCTTCATTTTTTGTAAACATTTATCACAAACCACAATGAAAGTTGAAACAAAATACAGTAAACTACTGGAACAAAGTTGAGATTTCGATTTCCTTTTGTTTCACCTTAAGCAAATTTGTGAGGCTCACTTGATGTAAGGGCCACGTTTATTATTATTTTTTCTTTATCTTTTTTTTCTTAGCACTACATAACATTAGTGGTCTTCCCGCATAATGGGCTGCCAATATACCCATGGGCCTCCTTGAGCACTGCCTTGCAAATACCATTAGAGCACATATAATATTTGAAGATTACAGTATATCACACCAAGTAAATTGCGTAATGACTAAGGAGGTAATTTACCATAATATAGTTCAAGCATAATAGTCAAACAAAAGCAAGGGTGATTAGATATGACTCTACCAAACGCTCTCTTTCAGACGGTCTCCCTGCAAAACAGCTGGCTTTTATCCTTTTTATTGCTACATCAGAACCCTTCCATTTCCCATGATAAACAGAACCATACGTTCCAGAACCCAATTCCCGGATCTCCTCTAGATCATCATTCTTTATTGTCTGATCAAGGATTAGCCGTCCATTAGAACCAAGGGCATGAAAGACGGAAAGAATTATCATGAAGAGTGGATGGTAATGATAATGGAACGATATCTAAATGCTTCATATACATATGTAAATGATGGCAATACGACAGCACAGAATAACCTGTAATCCCCTGTCAAAAGCTTCAGCCTCAGCCTTTGTTGGCTCAATCTTGGTGGTATTCAGATTGTCATTATCATATTCCAAATCTGGATCCCCATGCGTGTTCTATCAAATAACAAGACATTAGAAGGGAAAAAATAATCATATAACAGTCCCTCTATAAATAAAATTTACTTTTTTCTCACCACTAATTCCATTTCATTTCCAGTTGCTTCTTTAAGGTCAGTGCACCCTTCGACTCTAGCTTTGACCTCCTCAGCCCCTTCTAGCCTTGCCCTCCTTACAGAAGCAATCAACTCAGGTAAGAAACTCAAATTGTCAATTGAAACCTTAGAATCTTCAGGAGCAGAAAGGTTCTTTTCACCCAGTTTCACAACACCACTCTCTTCTGCAGGCTTTAAGCAGAATGCATTGGTAGGCCTTAGAGAAGTCTCCTCACAATTTTTATAAGCAATTTCCTTTTGCTCTGAACATGAAATAGTCTGCTCAGAGTTCTCAACCTTTTTTACTTGATTTGCCTCTTTTTCTTCTCCAACTATGTTTTTCCCGTCCAATCTCACCACTTCAGTATCGCTCATATCATTTCTAGAATCCAGATTGTAGCCAGGAGCTGCTGGAGAAACCAATTTATCATGAACCAAAGTTGAAGATGAATCCAACAGTGGAACAGGTTCCAAGGGGACGGCAAAGTCCACCATGTCAGGTGGGGGTCGAGATGAATGGTGATTTTCCTGACTGAATGTGTTGGGGTTCAATTTTAAAGCATGGCCATACGAGTATTCTTGCACGGCTGTCCCATCAAAACCCAACATTCTCTGAGAGGACTCCACATGAGGTATTTGACTATCCACGCCAACAGACAACCTTGGACTATCCTCGTGCCTGAGAAATCCTGGATTAACTGTGCCATTCACTTGCTGGGGTGAACTGGATGCTTCATAAGGGGGAGCAACATGCATTGGGTTATTTCTCCATAAAGCATGTCCAGGTACAGGGCCATGTGGCACTGGGTAAAGATTATCTCCTCCATAAGCATAAGGCAGATTTCCATACCGGACCCCACGATCTTCAGGAGGAACATGTACATGGGGTACAGCAGCCATAGCTTTGTCATGCAACACTTCATTCCCCAATTCAATTCCACCTACAGGATGAGCATAATTTGAGGACACTGGATAGCCATCCGCTAAATTACCATGCCCCAGGGGGAAATTATGGCCTGGTCCATCTACAATGTAATGATCGCTCAATCTTCCAGCTCCGGAGACATGCAGCCTTGCTTCATCAATCCGAGCATTCAACTGGTGCTGGAGAATCCATCCTCTTTCATGACTTTGAGTTTCATTGTAAGCAGATCGATGATCACTATTCTGCTCATTAGAGTAAATCCCATGGTGCAACTTGACATCTGCATTCAACATGAGACTCTCCCTATTTGGAGGACAGTCGGGACATGGACTAGCAACATGGGAAAGCCCATTCCCCATGTGGGGTTGCTCCAAATGTGGTTGATTTCTATGGAAATTCATCCGGCAATGCTCACAGACATTGTTCCCTTCAAGAACACTGGGGCTGTGAAAAATATTACCAGGAAAACCAGACTTATCACCTGATATAACTCCAGTTGGTACCCATACGACATTCTCGGAATATTGTGATTGGTGCTCATGCGTGGGCTGGTGATTCACTTGCTGCCGAGAATATTCTTCTGGCATTCTATCTAAGCCTTTTTCTGGTAATTCTGTGAATGGCATGCGGTACCGTGCAGAAGAAGGCGAAGATGGGTACTCTATCAATTGTCTTGGATCATGATGTCCATGATGCCTGGGAGAATAGTATGCAGGGCTCCACGGAGCTTCCATTTCATTATATCTCTGAGCCTGGTGTGATGCTGATCCTATATGAGGAGGAATCCTGAGGTGACGCAAGTTAAACTGTGGCATTGGCATCTCAGAACCCCTTTGGCTATGAAGGCCACCATCCACACCCATCGGGTTAAAGAATTGTTCCGCAACATGGATATCCTCAACCGTACTAAGCCTGGGGGACTCAGGTTGCTGCTGCTTCCTAAAATCAGAAGCATCATTCAAATTATTCAGAGCATCGACATACCTCCTCTCAGTCTCCCTTTCATCCCCATCAACATAGTGAGATGAACCATCATGGTCAGGATGCGAAAACAGAAAAATCCTAAGCCTAGTGAACCCATCACCCGAACCCAACTTATCATACTCTTCCATCATGTTAGTCACATCATCGTCGTTCACAACCGATACAAGGGCATCAAGATCCTCATCCGGCTGCTGGTACTTCAACACCGCGGCCGCTTGATAGAGGTCCCTCATTTTACTCATCAACTCCTCATAACTAATATCTCGTGGCACGCTTACAATTCGCGTCTCTCCCCCCACATACCGAAGCTTCCCATCTTGCGGGCGCGGCAATATACTCCCTGAGAAACTACACAAAAATTTAACACGCGGGCTTTCCTCATTCGAACAATAGGTCGAACCCAAAACCGATGTGGGGGTTGTGCAAGGGCTATCCATCAAGTACGCAGATTGACAAGGGTGTTGCCGATCAACTGGAACCTCAGGCTGCCTCAAATATACAATTCCGTTATGAGACATGAGTATCAATCACACCATATAGCTTACAATTTCGCATACTCGAGCCGAAACCCGAAGGCATAGCCACAAAGCGCTCCAACTTCACTAACACAAATTGATATATTCTCCATTGATAAACTCATCATATACACTAAAACCGAACATTACCCAACAACAGCCATGGCTACCATTGAAACTTGCAGCAACAAAAACTCAAATGAATAAAAAAATAACAACAATATACCAAGATTCCCACCCCAAAGTGTACAAGCTTCCCCAAATTTCTGACCACGGATCCAAAAAGCAATACCCAAATCAACCAATTCCAGAGAAAACGATGGCTGGGTACCTGAATTGGGGACGGGACTTTTGACAACTCCCACAGACGGAATTCCGAAAACCCAATTGAAAAGAGAGCCTCTGAAAATCTTTCCGAGCCACTTCGAAGCTTATTCAACTTTTGGTTGAATGTATGGGCCGTAAATTTGGGTTCTGAGCTGGTGATCTATCAGAGCAGAGAGAGCGATTAAGAGGCCCCGTGATTATGAAGGCGATGATGAGCGGAGGTGATCGGGAACGTAGGCAAGAGGAAGAGAGAGCGTAGTGGCTTGCCTTTCTTTCTCTCTCTCTCTCTCTCTCTGCGGTTCTTCTGCAAGATGCGATGCCCGGGTGCCAGGTAGTGTCCCACGTGGCACTACCTGGTTTCTGCGTTCTCTTGGCATCTATTTATCTCCTCCAGAGGATATGCTCTTTCCGTCCCACGCTCTCCAGCAGCACGTGCAGTCTACACTCTAGAGCCATTCCTTCCTTCTTCTTCTTCTTTTTTGACTTTTCCTGAAAAAAGAGAAGAGGAATATAATCATTTCCTCATCTTATTATAAGTTGAAATGATGGTAGATTATGACTAATTATGATGATAGATTTTGTTGGTCTATTGAAACTTGAAAGCTTATTTTGTTTATGAGTACATAAATAGGCTTCCTTCTTCTTCTTTTTTCTTTTTTCTTTTTGTTACACAAAAAGACCGGCAATTTTTTATATAATTTATGAATCTGTCTCATTTAATTAAATTGGTCATGTTATAATTAACTTATATAGTCTTATAGTCATACATCAATATGATTCAAACCAAACACACGACATTTAGGATTTACAATTTTTTACATAATTTATGAATTTGACATGAATCCGACACGAAATTGACTAATTAGGATTGAGAAATCTATCTCATTTGTTAAAAGCTAATTACCTTATCTACTATTTTGGAAGTAAGTTTACTGTTGTTGAATTGGTTTAATTTACATTAACCATTCAAATGGAGTGTGATTATATTAATATTAACTAATCTACCCAAAAAAAATTAACATTAACCAATTTACTTTTATAATTTTTGAATTAACTATTTGCATAGTTTAACTTGATTTTATATGGGAGGGTTTGGAATAAGGGCTTTTAATCTGAAATTTTGATATGTGATCATTATTGGGGACAAATGCAGTGTTGGGCAAATGTTGTGTTGGGATTCGTTTTTGAGCTTTATTAATCATAAACATAGAAATTATTTATCTTCTTTTCAATATTTTATTAGAGATACTTATGCATTAATTGATTAACTATTGTCTATTTTAAATAAAAAATAATAATAAAAATAAAAATAAAAATAAAAAAGAAGTAAAGTCTACTTAACCTCCTCAAACTACTATCATAATGGAATAATGACAATCTACCCTCCAAACTATCAATTACGACTACCTCAAAGTATCAAAACAATGACAATGTACTCCCCAATGCTAGCAAAATGATGAAAGTACCCTTATATAATTTTTAATAAGACAAAAAATATCCTTAAAATTTGAAAAAATAAATAAATTTTAGTATTTTATTTTTATTTTAGTAAGGATAATTTCGTCATTTTATTAAAATTTGGGGTACATTGTTATTATTTTGGTAATTTGGAAGTAAATTGTCGTAATAGATAGTTTGGGGGTAGATTATCGTTGGAGTGGTTTTTTTTTTTTTTTTGCATTCTAGCGTTTATCTCACATATATTTTCGTTGAATTTGCATGTTTTATCTATTATTGATTCCTTTTCAATGAAAGATAGACCGACTATTCCAACTCAACGAAAATGTATGTGAAATAGATTTCAAAATGCAAAGAAGAATTTCTAATAAACATATATAATACATGAACAAATTCTGAAAGAAGAATTTCTCATAAACATAATACATGAACAATAGATGTAGTGGGTCAATGAAATGAAACAACATAATTCAATCCAATTTTTCCTTTTTGTTTCTAAAATTTTCTGTTTTTTTTTCTCTCTCTAGAAACCAATTTTTTTGTTTTCTTGAAAAGTTCCATCTATTTCTTGTTTGCCAAATATTGATTCTAAGTCAAATTTTTCTATATTTATAAATAGAAAAATCCAAAAAAAAAAAAAGCTTTAAATTAAACAAGAGAAGTGCTAGGGAACCAAACAAATAAATTCAGAAAAATTTCTAAACTGACATGGCAGACCATGAGTGGCAGACAAGGGAGAGAAAATTGTATTTTTTTTAATTTAAAAACCTTACCACGTGAGTTTGAAAAATTTTATAGGCTCATTTATTTGGCTCTCTAGCACTTCTCATTAAACAAAGCCTAAATTTCTTTGAAATAAATATTGGACTTGTTTGTAATTTACTTATAATAAATAAATTGTTTTGGCTGCTTATCCAACTAGGATTTGGTCATATATGCTTCTAATTATAGTCAAATTAGTAACAAACTTCCTGGTTTAGAAAGTTTCTTAAACAACAATTAAAAAATCAATACATTACATTTGTTACAATTGACCTAATTATAGCATTTCTAAAATAAAAAATAAAAAACACTCTTTTTTCCAAAAGAACAAATAATTAGAATTCACAAGCTATAACCATCTAGAAGTTGAGTCTAAGTATTTGCAATATAAAAAAATATATATAAAAATAAAAATAATAAAAAGGTGATACTTTAGAGGAGTGTAAAAATTGAGATTGTATATGATATAATATAGTGTTTGGTTGTTTTTAAGTAGGGAAAATTACAATTGACCATCTTTAATTACTACTCATTTTGCAAATACCCTATAAACTACCAAATTTTGGCATTTAGTATATTCGGATTCGGCTTACATACTGTTATTTTAATAACAATATGTATACTATAATTTAATTAATGATCAAAATTGAATCTTTCAAAAATTTTCTTCATTTTCTCTTAGTACTCATAGTTAAAGTTAATTGTCACTTTGCAACGTCAAGTGTCAAATTGGATTGAAAGTTGCTCACGTGCATAGTACATGGAGTTGACCCATTTTGACCCTCATGTGGCTAACATTTTTTTCTTTTTCTAAAGAAAAAATAATAATAATAATAAAAAAAAAAAAAATTGGGATCGGTGGTATCACCTCTTCTTATCCTTACCACATCTTCTGGCCATATCCTATGCTTTTTCTTTCTTTTTTTTTTTCAATCAAATGCGGGAAAATGATACAAGCAATGATCATTCCCACTCTTGATCCGAATGGAAAAGAGAATGGGAGATCTTATGGAAATGCTTCCAAACACAATGTTAGAAAGCGGCCCATTTAACAAACCAATGTGCCCTAAAATTAGCACAACGAGACACTTTCAAAGCCATACAACTTTAAAAAGAAGAAAAAATAAGAGATATCCTCCACAACACTAGAAAAGTTAAAATCTCTAAACACCAAGGGGTTATTAATGGCAGTTATCACCATGAGAGCATCCCCTTCAAGAAGTAAGTCTGAACAGCCATGAGAAGCAACAAGTTGAGAGGCTAACAAGGCAGCATGAGATTCCCCCAATGCATACATACTATTTTTTTTAATTTTTTATTTTTATCCTATGCTTCAAACCATAGGAGTTTGGACTTTGAAATTAACAACCACCCACAACATTTCAATATGGGAGTAGATTATGCTGATTATAACCGGCTACCAACCAATAACCGGATAATTGGCTAACCAGTAGCGGTTGAAAATAGCCAGTAATCGGCCCTACCAATTTGGTTACCGATTTTTACATTTATATACACCCGGTTATAATCGGTAATTGGGTATATATATTAAAAAAAATGTAAAACGACGTTGTTTGCTTTAGGTTTTTTTTTTTTTTTTTTTTTAACAACCACAACAAAGCTTAGCTTATTGAGCCAAAAAAGTTATAATTGTTTTTTTAAAGATGGCTAAATTAAGCCCAAAAAGTAGGCCCAATACCCAAAATATGCTCAAAATACCCAATTATTTAAAGACCTAGTTATCGATTCGGATAACCGACTCCCAACCGGTAGCCGGCAGTTATTACATAACTGGGTAGCCAGTTACCAGCAGCGGTTTTTAAAATTGACCAACCGGCTACCCCAGTTCCAGTTAGTGGTTTTAGCCAATAACTGCTAACTTGAACCGAGTTTACACCCCTACATTTCAATATTCGGTAGAGTACATTGAGAAGTCCATTGCTCTCCACACTTGAAGCTCTCGTTCTTGTTTGTGATGACCACCATCCCGCACTATAATACTCGGGAGAAAGTAAAGAATTTAGAAAAAAAAGGAAAATGAAGAATCTAAGGTCTATGCATACCATTTTATATATACTTAACCCTATGGCCTAGGTATTGTGATGAATGAGTTTTACTCTAGATCTAAGTGCTATTGTGACTAGAACAATCACCTATAGGGTGGGGTCACCATGGTATGGGTATCACTAGTTGGGGATCACTCAAGATCGGACCTGATCGATTAAATAATTGGAAGCTCACTGTGTGCAATGCCTAGAGCATCGGGGTACTAGAAGTTTTACAAGATGCACAAACTTCATCGTAGGAAGGTAAAGGGTATGAATATGAAATATGGAGAATGATTATGACTCTGGTATATACATGTATTAGTATTTATTTATGTATTTCATTAGCGTGATTTTTTTATCTTACTTATCTATTGAGAACTCAGAACTCCTATTCCCTAATGAAATATGATATCCTCAAATGATTTATAAAGATTGAGTTCACTGCATACTTATATATTTAACGCGTGACTTCTCATTAAGGCCTAGTTTGGCAACCGGGTTGTCCCAGACCTTGTTCACCATTTGACCGGTTGACCATCAAACTTTGAACTTTCAACATCAAAATTTCACACTTTGACCATATTGCCCTTATCTTTCTCTAGATACTTTTTGAGTTTTTTTCCCTGAAAATCCCCAAAGCACCGAAACAGGCGTCCCCCCCGCGCTCCATCCTTCACTTTTTGATTTTTTTTCCTTGAAAATCCCCAAAGCACCGAACCATAGAGGGAGAGAAAAAGGAAATAAAAAGAAAGATAAATACTAACCTGGACAAAGTGAACCTTGAGAAATAGGAAGAGGCTTTGGAAGGGAAATGGTGTGGGGGGCTCACAGAGGGAGAAGACAGCATGTAGGAGAAGAGTTTGTAGGCTGGAAAAGAAAATAAATGGGTAAAAAGGTAATTTTAAAAACTGGGTTTGGGGGTCACGTGTTGGAAGGCACCATTACCGATATTGCACAGTATCTAGGCAGGCAACAACCCGGTTGCCAAACGCCACCTAAATTGTGGACTTATATTTTATGTTTCCACATGTAAAACATCCTTGTTTTGCAGCCAAACCATATACAGACCATGGTCCCAGTGGCGGAGCCACATTAGGGCCTGTGGGGGCTGTGGCCCCCACAAGCCGTTCAATTTGTTTTTTATTTATTTTTTATAATTAAGGAAAATTTTAAAAATGGCTTCTACATATTTGTCATTAAAAAAATAAAATAAAAATAAAAAAAAAAGAGAGGCTCACTTGATCTTTTGAAAACCAGTGTCATCTTTTTTCTCTTTTTTTTTTTTAATCATTCCAAAGTTTTTTATTGAATTATAGGTAACCATCTCTTTTTCTCTAGTGCATCACCCATCAAGCACTATTTTCTACATAAAATATTATAAGATTCATATAAAATTAGCTTGTAAAAAATTTCGAAATATATGTTTTTTTTAAAAAAAAAAAAAAAAAAATTGGGAAGTGTTCATAATAAAAGTAAAAAAAAATAAACATTTCCACCGGATATAATTTATTCCATGATTACTTATATATATGTGTGTTTGTTTCTACTCTATGACGGTTTATTTATTGTTTATCAATATGGTTGTCTTTTATGTAATTGTAATTTAAATTTAAAAATTTAGGTTCATGAATTACAACGTCAAAATTAAAAACTATTTATTCAAAAGAAAATAAATTGACATTCCAAAAAGTAATACACCATTAGATTTTGAATGATGAAATTTAAAATATTAAAGGGTTGCTAATTAAAGAATATCATTCTAAAACTCTAGTGGTGGAAACCTAATGGTTGCAGTTGAAAACATTAATTTTAAATTTTAAATTGTATTTATCATATTTTTAATTTGGCCCTACAATAGTAAATTTATGGCTCCACCACTGCATGGTGCAAGGGAGCTCGAAGTCGGTGCTGACAATTGAGTCTTGATGATTTAGCCATACTTCTCGCTGGACTAGAGGACCACACCTAGAAAATAGATTGCCTATAATTAGTTTTGTTTTTGCTACATATCATGCTACTTAGTTATTATTTCAGTCTTTTGACTATGCCAACCAATCCTTCTAATTGACAATGTTATACCTAAGTTATGACTTGATTAACCTTTGATGTAAGACTTGTATTTTTAATTAGCTTATCTTGAAACTTAAGCTTTGGTGATTTATTAGATGCTTTGCTTCGTAATTGTGACATGCATGTTAACTATTTAGTTAAAGGAAAAAAATGATACCCAAGTTTTTATGGTGCAAAACTCACTATTTTGCAAACCATGCCACCAAGAAAGAATGTAGCTTGTCACGAAGAAGCAAAATGGCAAGGATTGGGGAAAGGAGATATCCACTGGCTTGAAAATGAGAACGTGGAAGTCCCGATACAGCAAGTTGCAAACCGTGACACTACACAACTGTTAAATGCGATTGTCCAGCTGGTGGCCACAATGGCAACCATACATGTACCTAAACCTCAAACCAAGATGAAGGGTTGCTCCTTCAGGGAGTTATATGCCGACCATTTATTCGTATACGATAAGACTAGAGGGCATCTTGAGGTTAAAAACTGGTTCAACAAAATTGAGGAGCTCTTTAAGGTCACATACTATAATGTGGAGTAGAAAGTCATGTACACGGCCTATAAGCTATCAAGCAAGGTCAAACAATGGTGGCAGCCCAGTAAGGACATGTCGGTCTTGGAGCTGAGAAGTGAAAGGGACATTATGTAAGAGCAATTAAAGAAAGAGTTCAATAACCACTTTTTCTCTAAAGTGGTTTAGGAGGCTATAGTTGGGGAGTTGATGGATCTAACCCAAGACACTGAATATAATATGATTATGATTGTGGCCCAATATGTGGTCAAGTTTACGCAACTCTCTCGATTCGCCTCGTATGTGGTCTTTGTTGAGGAATAAAGGGCCAATAATTTTGAGTGGGGCTTGAACCCCACGGATCTAAAATCATAAAAGGGAGGGGTAAAAAGTTGATTTTAAAAGAATTACAAGGTACTGTAAAGAGGCATGTTACATATCATTATTTCAATTATCTATTTTTGCAAATCAAATGGATCCACTATTGGATTTGTGACTCATATGGGTCTCACACAAATTCAATGATGAATTTACCCATTCACTATATTGAGATAGGTGACAAATGGTATGGAGCATTATTTTTATCATTTCTCCATTGTAAAAAACATTTTGAGGCTTGGGGGGACTTAAGCCCTAAGCCTTTTATTTGTTCTACCCTTGTACGTATGCCACCTCATCTTCATTACCATTAGCTCCCATATCTTTTGAATCAGGCTCCTCATTATCCTTTTCTGGATCTATTTGCTCCAATACTCGCTCAATCACTAGAATTCGTTCGTGTTTGCATCGATCTCCTCTTTGCTACTTCTCATCATAATGCCAATAGAGTCCATTCATTGAGCATTCTTTAATGTTGATGTGCCAATTTCAATCAACCAATGTATATTTATTAACAATAATTGATTTAAGGATTTGTTGAAACAACCACATCAACATCGTAGGACATTTGTGTGATAAAAATGTGGTTTTTAACATTACTCTTTTGGAAGATGAGTTGGAGAAGGCTTTTTTAGCCCATCATTTGGCCATAGCTAAAAACGTACATGTTAGTGTTGATTTTTAGATTACATATACTATGTGAAAATATTATATTTTTTCCTCAATTCCTATCTTGTAGGTACAACATTTGAATCAAGAGAGAACTTTTTATTTTAACTATATGTTAATAGATATTATTACATTCCCATCGGATTTTGTTGAATTGGATTCTAAATTGACAAGTTAGTGTGAGCTTACATTCATTTGCACTTTTGAGTAGGAATTCATGTTATGAAAGCTTGACAAGTTGGTGTGAGTTTATCTATGTGATTGCACTTTCGAATATAAATTTATTTTTGAAGATTTGACTTTTGTGCTTTGGTAAATATTCGAGAGTTCTACGATGACTTATGTTGTGTTGAAGGATATCTATGATCTGATATGATTCATTTGATTGTGTAAAGCTCGTTGTAGCAGCAGAATTGGATAAAGTATAAAAAAGACATAATTTTCTATTATATTAATATTATTTAGCAATCCAGTCTTATTTATGAGAAGTGCTACACATCCCAAATTTTCTTCTTAAAAGTTAGTTCCCAAATAATGTGTCATCATCTTATGAGATTTATTATTTTGAAAAATGTGTCACTAACTCATGAGATTGTGATACATCATTTGGGAACCAACTTTTGGAAAGAAAATTTGGGATGTGTAGCATTTCTCCTTATGAATTTGTAGATTGAATAGAGAAATGTTACATTTTCCAAATTTTTTCTTCAAAAGTTGGTTTTCAAATAATATGTCATCATCCAATGAGTTGGTGACACATTTATCAAAATAATAAATCTTATGTGATGGTAATATATCATTTAGGAACCAACTTTTAGGCTCTGTTTGGCAACCGGATTAGCCCAGACATTGTTCACCTTTTGACCGGTTGACCATCAATCTTTGAATTTTGAGCATCAATATTTCACACACTATCCCCATATTGCCCCTAGCTTTCTTTGCAAACTTTTTGAGTTTCTTTCCCTGAAAATCCCCAAAAGCGCATATTAGGCGTCCCCCACCCCCTGCGTGAGATCCTTAACTTTTTTTTTTTTTTTTGTGTGACTAAGAAGTGTGGGATTGGTGTGTTGTTGGGCTCTGCCTCTGAGGCTTTGCGCTTAAGCTTCAACAACTAGACTCCAAGCGACCGCTACAGCACCCGCCCGAATACGGTGCAAACAGCGGTCGCACGAACCGGAACTGATTTGCCTTTTAACCGCCAACATCACAAATTAAAATCCTTGAAAAACCCAAATCCTTCCAACAGCACAAATCAAAGAGAAACCCAAATCCGGTGTTCGTTGGCCGGAGTGACAGAGAGGGCAAGCGAGGGAAGGAGAGCGGGAGAGGGAAAGGTTTTCTGACAGAGAGAAAACCTTTCTCAACTCTTCTGCCACTCTTTCTCAACTCTCGCAACCTCCCCTCCTCTTCTCAATGACCCATCTCCATCCTTACAACACCCAGAAGAAGAGGAAGATGAAGAAGATGATGAAGAAGAAGAGATTGAAGAATTTGATGGGGAAGTTGAGAGTGGAAGCGAAGAGTTGGAAGCGGGAGGGAGAGAGGAGGAGGGCTCCTGTGTGATGGGTGTGGGTTCTTCATCGTCTTCATTGCCGAGTCTGAGTGTGAAGGAGAAGAAGGAGCTCGCGTCGTACGCGCACAACTTGGGGAAGAAGCTCAAGTCCCAGTTGGTGGGCAAGTTTGGTGTTACCGCTAATGTGGTTTCTTCCTTCATTGAAACCCTGGAATCCAACGCTGGAAAACAAAAGGCTAAAAAAATGAAGGCTAATAGAGTAATTTTAAGAAGTGGGTAATGAGTGTTACTTGTGAATGACCCAAAACCCGAGACTGCACAGTATCTAGGCAACCCTCAACCCGGTTGCCAAACACCACCTTAAAGAAAAAAAATTAAAAAAGTGTAACACTTCTCGATTGAATATTGAGTCGACTACTCAATCGTGGATGAGAAAAGACAAAATAGCACATGCGTGTGACCAATGCAACATTTTTTATTTATTAGATTGGAGGATAAAATTGAAATTTCAATCGAAATTATTATAAAATTTGATGGAGCGATTAAAATGAAATTAAAATTTCAATCTAAATAATGTATTGTAATGATTAACAAATAAAATGAGGGATAGTTCAAAGATAATATATCATTTATCCTAACAGCAAAATATAATGCGTGATTTTGCATAAAAAAAAGTATATTAGGTTCGTTTGATGACGGGATTTGGATCCCCTCCCATTACTAGAAAAATGAGTTTCTTATTTTTTTTTTAAATCATAGCCGTCATTCGCATCTAAGGGTCTAAGGTATGCCACATATCTACTAGTATCAAAACCCAAAAACAAACACAACCACACTTGATTATATCAAATATAAATTAAAAAATTAATTAATTAATTAATTTTAAAACAAAATTAAAATGACAACCCTCCAAGGCGGAGAAACCACCCTAGAGGGAGGTGGGGGTGGCTCGCTGGAGGTGGCCACCCTCGTGCCACCCCAGCCACCCATCTGGTTGGCCATACGCCATCCCAGATGGGCGGGGGTGGTGGCGAGCCACCCCCACCTCTCTCTGGGGTGGTTTCTCTTTTTTGGAGGGTTGTCTTTTTAATTTATTTTAAAATAAATAAATAAATTTTTTTAATTTAAATTTGATATAATTTAGTGTGGTTGTGTTTGTTTTTGGGTTTTGATACTAGTAGATACATGGCATACTTTGACCCTTAAATGCAAATGTCGGCTAGGATTTAAAAAAAAATGCGAAACTCATTTTTCAAGTAATGGGAGGGATCCGGATCCCATTGAAAGAGCTTTTTACTCTTTTAGGAGAAAAAATAAAATAAAATATAACAATAATAAATAACAAATAATTTTAATCATTTTATATTCTTAGGCCTCGTTTGGTTCGCGGAATGTCTAGTCCATTGGAAAATGATTAGCTACTACTGAGAATAGAAGAGTGTGGAATAGATTAATTATTCATATTCCTTTGTTTGGTTGTAACGCTGGAATATACTAGCTAACTCTATTCCTTCGTTTGGTACAATGCAATATGTTAGTGAATAGAATCATATTGTGATCAAATTTTCTAAAATACAATTACAATACAAATACAATTTATATTATTAAGAACTTTCATTTTTTTTAAAAAAAACATAAACAAATTTATTATAATTTCTTTTTTTTTCTTTTTTGTTTTTTTCAATTATGCTACAAAATTATTTATATAAAAATATGAACCAGAAAAGGCAAAATCCGAGCTCGTCTCTACAATCAAAAATATATTTGGAAAGTCTGGAGAATCAAAAATCAAAAAGAGATTATATTTATAAAACTGGTCATTTTAGTCGAAAGCGAAAAAAAAGATGAAACAGAATAAAAGATACCTAAATTAAAAAAAAAGCGGATAAGAAATCGGGGAGAAAGCAAATCCTGGGATAATCAGAAAAATAAAATAAATTAAAAAAAAAAAGCGAAAATGGTATAGAAAGGGAGGCGACATGAAAAAATCATTTGCCTTACTTGTACCAAAAGAATTAGAGATAAAGAATAGAAAGAGAGATAGAAAAAGGAGAGCAGAAATAGACAGAAGAAAGAGAAAGCAGGAATATATATAACTGTATACTCTATATATATACTCTAAGAGAGAGAGAGAGAGATATAGAAGAATGAGAGAGAGAACAAAATTTAATCTCACAAGTGGGGTTTTTGTGGCAATTTACACAATTAATTTAATTCTACAGGAAAGGATTAACTAAGCCACTCATTTTTTAGTAGCTTAACTAACCCTGTGTGTATGAGATTAGTAGTCTTATGAGAATAGACTATTTTCAGAAATAGAGTGTTAACTAGTCCAAAAAAAGGTCTATTTCGCAAACCAAACGAGGCCTTAAAATAGTTAAAACTACAATCACATTTATGTCTTGTAATAATATTTTTCAAGTAAATAAAATAATATATTCTAAAAAAGCGTTATCAAACATTTTCCGCTTGATAATTTCGTGAGAGTAAATGACCAAATTACCAAAGACCCCCGCACCGGATCTTTCAAAGCCCACCCAAAAGCACACTGATCCCCTCCCTCAAGCAAACCCCCCTTTATTACACACACACTTTCTCTTTCTCTCTGTCTCTCTCGGAAAACCTTGAAGAAAATGGGTCAGGCTCCATCTGGCGGGCTGAATCGCCAGAGCGGCGACCGCAAACACGACGACGGCAAAAAAAAGGAGAAGAAATTCGAGCCGGCGGCGCCTCCCGCCCGCGTGGGCCGCAAGCAGCGGAAGCAAAAGGGCCCGGAGGCGGCGGGCCGGCTCCCCAACGTGACTCCTTTGACCAAGTGCAAGCTCCGTCTCCTGAAGCTGGAGCGCATCAAAGACTATCTCCTGATGGAGGAGGAATTCGTGGCCAACCAGGAGAGGCTCAGGCCCCAGGAGGAGAAGAACGAGGAGGACCGCTCTAAGGTCGACGATCTCCGTGGCACCCCCATGAGCGTCGGCAGTCTCGAGGAGCTCATCGACGAGAATCACGCCATTGTCTCGTCCTCGGTTGGGCCCGAGTACTACGTCGGGATCCTCTCGTTTGTCGATAAGGATCAGCTGGAGCCCGGATGTGCCATTCTTATGCACAACAAGGTATGCTTTTATTGCTGATTTTTTGTGATTTTCTTTCTTTTTAGCTTCAAATTGGCTTTAGAAGTTGTTGATATTGGAATTTAAGGATTCTGAGTTTGGCCAACTGTTTAAGGATCAAAAGGTGTTTACGGTGGTTATTGAAAGGTTAAACTCTATACATCAAACATTTAATATAGACTTCTATTGGAGTCACAGCCAGACGAGAAATGGATAGACACTGGAATGATGATAAAGGAGGACTATAGGTTTTGTTAAATGAGGGTTATTCGATATACCTCAATCTAAGTGGATCTTCATGTACGATCTCGTTAACTAGAGCTCTTCTTCGTCACCGAGGAGGCTACTAGAGTCTCCTTTACACACTTCAAATTCTAGGGCAAGTGATGATTACCTTAGAGATTTGAGATTATGATGCAGAGAGAGGAACAATATTTTTCGTAATTTTTTTGAGTGCTTTTCTATAACTTTTTTTTTTTTTTTTTTAAGTAATGTTGTATATAACAAAAGCGCAAGGGGTGCAACCTAGTATACATGAAGTATACAAGAGAAAGCCTAATTAGGAGAAGAAAAGGGAACAAGAAAATCGGAAAAACTAATTACTAACAGAGCTAACCAAGTAGCTGTCCAAGTGAAAAGAGTAAAGAAGGAAAAGGACGTGAGCTTCTACAAGGTCCTCAAAGTCCTCAAAGCATCTCACATTTCTTTCCCTCCATAAACATCACATAAGGCATAGGGGGACCATCTTTCACACAATAGCACTCCGAGGACAATGTAGAATCTCTCTATTAGAGTCGTATGAAGAGAGTATTTAGCAACTCAAAATAGAGGAGTCCTATTATAGTCCAAATTAGTGGGGAGTTATCAAATAACCATCTCACCTACTATTTGATAATTCTTAAAAGATCTCAATTTGAATTATCTTGATGAATAATAATTTATTAGAAAAGAAGAAAAGCTCTCGTACATGTAAGTTTGTAACCACCTTATTTGGGTCGAAATTCTAAAAAGTTAACAAGATCTACCAGATTAGAGGAAGAGAAATTAGGAACAAAAGTTACAGCCCAATCCAAAAGGGATCTCAACAAGAGGGATTTTAATTGTAGCACATTAGACTCACGGTCCTTGAAAAGATGTCTATTTCTTTCTCTCAAAATGCTCCACATTAGTAAAGCAGGGATGGCTTTCCATATGGCCCCTTTGGATTGTCTTCATCTTTGCCTGTTCCAACATTGAAGTAGCTCTAGGATATTGTTAGGCATGGCCTACGACCAAATAAAATGAGAACCAAGTGCCATATCTCGTTACTAAACTCACAATAGATGAGGAGGTGGTTTACGATACACCAATTGACAAGGGTCACCCCGCTTCTTAAGGTTATCAATTGTAGGGATTTTACTCAAAGCTACTGCCCTAGTGAAGAAAGTAATATGAGGTGGAGCCTTCACCTTCCAAATGCTCTTCCAAGGAAAAAGGGAAGACTCAATTTGAATTATAAGTCCACTAACCCATGTGGACGCTCCACTGGTCAATTTAATTTCCATCTCACACTCAACCACATTGAGTACATTGTCCATACACTTTCTCCTCTTGATCTCTCATCCAATCATCTCTTCATACATAAAATGAAGTGTGTGACCTGAAGAGAAAGCATAGGGTAGGAGCGCTATATTAAGTCACCATCTAACTAACATAGCATACCACTCATTATATATCGTCCATGTCCCAAACTATTTGATCACACCAAATCAAGCATCTTTAATCCCTCATGAGTTTACAGCTCAAAGCAACGCTTGACCTTGTACCATCTAATATGCTCATGATTATATCAAAAATAAAACAGACATTTATTTTTTTATTTTTTTTATGAATAATAATATATTAAAAAGCGTAAGGCACCCCTAAGTACACAAGCAGTATACACAGAGGCTCCAACCCATGCTCTCAAACCCAAACCCCACAAAACTAAAACCCGACAAACCCAAAAACCACAAAGCAAAAGCCAAGACCCCTTGATGCCCTCAACGCTAGATGGCCTGAGACTTGCCTTTCCCCCGCCTAGAGGAAGCACCTTTCGCCTCGTAATTAATGGAGCAGTCTAAATTTAGGATCTCCCTTCTTCCCTTAACCTTCTGGGGAGTATACACTAGGTTAGAGGTCCCTTCTGCCCTCAAATCGAAAGCCCAAGTCCCTCTTGGATCCAACCTAGAGATAATTGTTGGCATGGATGGAGGAGGGACCATACTTGAAGCTACCGTGCTTTGACCCATGGCTACCGGCAACCAGGGGGTTAAGAAATCCACACTGAAGAAAACTTATCGCCGGTTAGGGGATCCCCCCCAAAACTGTGCTGCGCCATCACAGGAGAAGAAGTCGAAATTTGAGATTTCGACGTTATTTGGAGGGAAACCGGTGATGAGCTTGCATCTATGATGCCACCAGGCTCGCCGAATCAGACCCAACATAAAGCCCATCCAAAATCACTGCCATTGGAAGAACCTCCATCGAAGCCTCTGACGACCTATGGACCATACCAACTGCAACTGCCGGAGTATACTCTGGCGAAGCCTTTGACAACATCATCGGCGACACTAGATCCAGGTCAGACCTATCCCTAATATTGGGGTTGGGCTTACGAGGTCGTTTGTAAGCAAGCTGAACTGTGGGCTTATACTTGCGGTTGGGCTTGTGCGCTCGCCAAAAAGCCGCATTGGGCACACAACCCAGCCCAAATTGTAACCCAAACCACACCAACCCAGCCCAAAATGAAGCCATCACCTGGTCCAACTCGGCTAACCCCTTCTCAAAGCTTCCCTTCCACGCCCAAAGGAGAAAAAATCGCACCCCCTTCTTGCTCTAAACAACCCTACCCCCATCTTCAGCATCTTGAGAAGAACCGGCTGCAGCATCTTCAACAAGTGCACCCAAGGGTTGAACCAATGTCTGCGTAGATGTCTTCTTTGCTTGTGGTTGAAGAAATACCCCCATCCCAAGACTAGGATCAGAAGGAGGACCTTTCATGGCTTCAAAGAAAGCAATAGCTTTGCTCAGCTCCCCAGAAAATCTACTCCATCTCCGCCCTTCACGACCTTCTGGTAGCAAAATGAACCCTCTTCGGCAGCCCATAACTTGAAATGCCACCTCCAAAAATCTCTCATCCCTGTTGCCTCCCCTCTTGACGGTGACGACATTAGAAGCCTCCGGGGTTGTTTTGACGAACTCCTCGGCTCCAGTACTCAGTAGCACCTCTTCAACCATCTTGATCAACTAGGCTGCACACCTCAAGCCCAAGGAGACAACCCCAGTAAAACCTTTCTTCCTTTCCTCTAGCTAGAGCTCTGACTTACCCATTTCCACCAAAAAGGAGAAGGATTTGGCCTCCACAAAGAAGCAATTCTCCATACCCAACCTCATGCAGCCAACCCAAAAGAAGAACGCTTCATCACCAAAGAAGATGAACACCCTGACACAAACCCCAGCAATGAAGACACCTTCACGATCTATACAAAACAGACCAAAGACGCTCCTCTACTGCAAAAACTTGAACCCCGCAAAACGGCCGAGCGCCGATATGACGATATGAAGCAGAACCCTAGCGTGACGCACCTAGACGCACCACCGCTAGGGTAGAGAGAGAAAATGAGAACCGAGAGTAGAGGAGGTAGTTGCTTATTTAGTCCATGAATTAGTATCAATCAAATATGCACACAACCTGAATAGTGGTTAATAAAAAAGACATAATTGCCAGGGCTATGAGCCATAAAATAAAATAAAGGTGTGCTTCAAACAATTTGCCCCTGATACTCATGTCAATTCGTTTAGACTTGACTGCTCTCCTAGACATGCTCTGCGGGACCGTATTAATCATGGTCTTAAGATAACATACTAAAGTAGCAACATGGAGTGTAACACCCCCAATCCGCTAAGGTTAGATTTGTTAACCTAGAAGAATCAGAGGCGCAAAGGTCATAAATATGAACAACAAAGCAGTTATGAACATATTAAAATGCACGTCATAACTTGATAAAGTCATTTCATGAAAACAGTTCATAACATAGATAAAATCATAACCTTTATCAAAACTTAATGTAAAACATGTACGCAGAAGGGGTAAGGAATACCATTTATCTCTAAACTGCAGGTAGTTTGATCGATTTCTAAGAACCTAAGTCACAAGACTTGACATGTTAGCCCTAACTGCCTAAGCCTAAACAATTATAACCCTAGTTAAAAGTTGGCCCTAAACTAAGACATTTCTTGGCTTTCCCCCTCTTAAGGTTCTTTCTTGAAAATATGGGGTCATGGTTTAATTAGATTAAACCTCCTTTTTGGGGGAATCATTGCAAAAGCATTTTTTTTAGGCCTTCAAAATTTCTAAAACATTTTCTTCTATAAAAATGCTTTTTAGCCTATTTTATTTTAGAAACGTCCAAAACTTTCCTGAATTTCTTTAAAATTATTCATGGGCCTTCTAAATTGGGAAATCACCAAGATCAGTCCCCCTGGACCTTCTTCAAACTAAGTTCCACATTTTAAAGCCCAAAATCGCTTAATCGGGCTCAGCTACACACTTACTTAGTTTGAGCCCAATTAGCTACAAATGCCTCTTGCAGCCCATAACCTAAATTAATTTGATCAAACATGTGTTCTAAAATCTTTGTATGAAATTCATGCACTTTAATTAAATCAGTAGCTATGTGTGTGATTTTTCTTGAAAAGTCAATTCAATATGAATCCTAAGATTGCCTAGAATATGTTGAAATCAGTTACTTGACTAAAAACTTAATTTGAGGACTTTGGGAATGATTTCTTAGAGCATGTTTGAGATAGTGTTTGAGAAATAAAGCTTTTAAGTCAAAAAAACCCTTTTGGCAAAAGCTTCATTTTTAAGCTGTTGCCAAAAGTGCGCTTTGGCCATTTTTTGGCTTTTGGACCCTTAAAAGCGCTTTCAATTTTTTTTACCAAACATGTACTTTTTTCTTCAAACGGACTTTTTGAGTGTTAAACGCATTTTTATGCCCCTCAAATGCACACCCAAACAAGCCCTTAAAGCATGTTTGAGATTGTGTTTGAGAAATACAGCTTTTATGTCAAAAAGAGTTTTTTGGCAAAACTTCATTTTTAAACTTTTGCCAAAAGTGCGTTTTGGCCATTTTTAAAATAAAAAGACAAATGCGTACTTTTTGAGTTTTTAATGAAACATGTTAGCTTTTTGTTTGGCACAACTTTTTAGGTACTAAAAGTATTTTTTAAGCTCTTTAACGCAATCTCAAACAGGCTTTTAGCCTTTGGAGGTTCTGTACGGACCACTAAATCACACTTTAAAACAATTTTTGAAAGTTCTTTTGGTGATTCAAATGTTTCTAAAACATGTAGTCAGGCGTAGACTTGAAAATATCAATTTTGGGGCACCGTATGGATTGGCCAGCCTATGGTCAATTATTACATGATGTTTTTAATTCATACATAAAATCAATTTAAAAACAGAACATGAAATAAGGTTTTCATAAGGTGATACAAAACAACTTCTAGTTTGTACATAGTTAACATATAACAATATGTAAAAAACTTGGTTTAAATGATGTAAACCATTGAGAAATCATGAAAAATTTGATGATATGCTACTATCAAAAAAAGTATATGCTACTATCGTAGAAATCATGGGTTCATGAATCTTAATTGAAAAACAAACACAACTACATGCTTTACTATGATTTATCAAAAAACGTTTCATGCTCTATGAAAATTGACACCTCAAGTGGTAAGAGCCTTGGTCTTTGTGGTAGTCCATGAGATGTAAAGTTTGAATCCCCTTGGGTGCCAACAATTCCTTAAGGCTAGCCCGCCGGCAAAGCCGGAGTATTACCCGATCTGTGTGAATGGGGCGCTTTACACGGGTCCGAGGTTTACTTAATAGGGGTGGGTACACAATGTGGCCCTACCTTGGAGGGGTTCCTCGTTATTAAAAAAAAAATGACACCCGACTATTTTGAAAACTATGTTGTATGGTTCTAATCTTTGATAAATCATGTATGTGATGTATCATGCATGAGAAAATTTGTTTACATAAACGTTACCTTCCAAAGACCTTGTTTATGAAATAAAAAACAAAATGAGATCAATTTCACATATTTGAAGTGAACACAAGAAGCTATAATCATAATCATGCATAGAAGATTGAATTGAGATCAAAGGGTATTGAAAATTCAATTTGAGATTGAAACACTTGATGAGAAGTTGCTGTTCAACCTCCTCCTTGGTCACGTGATGAGAGAAAATTGAAGAGAAGTATAGTTTTCTCAAGTCTAGGAGGTAGCCAAATGGTACAGGGGCTAAAGGGTGTGTGTGCTCTTGAGAAAGTTGTCAAAAATTTGAGAGAATGAGGGGGCTATGGTGGCACAAAGCTATAAGGGGTCTTTTAGAGGTTTAGGGTTCTTTCCTTGTCTCCATAGGACTAGGTTTAAGAGACCAAAAAGAATTAAAAACTAACTTTCGGATTATTCGATATATACCTCAATCCAAGCGGATCTTCCACAAGTTGGATTCATTGCTTTTCTTACAGCCATGTCCAATGCACAACCTCATGAGTTAGAGCTCTTTTTTGTCACCTAGGACGCTACTAGTCTCCTTAGAATTTTCACTAGTGGGGAGTTATCAAGTAACTGCCTCACCCACTATTTGATATTCCTTAAGATTATCTCATTTTGAATTATAACTTCACTAACCCATGTGGATGCTCCATGGGTCAATTTAATTACCAACATGTTTAAATACCAATCACATCAATTATGTCTAGCTTGAAATTTTGAATGCTATTTTGTGTTGTTTACACTCTGTTCAGGTCCTTTCTGTGGTTGGGCTTCTTCAAGATGAGGTTGATCCTATGGTGTCTGTAATGAAAGTTGAGAAGGCTCCACTGGAGTCGTATGCTGACATAGGTGGGTTAGATGCCCAGATTCAGGAAATCAAAGAAGCAGTGGAACTTCCTCTTACACATCCTGAATTGTATGAAGATATTGGTATCAAACCCCCCAAAGGAGTCATACTATATGGGGAGCCTGGGACAGGGAAAACTTTGCTTGCCAAGGTGCATATTTATGTTATATATTTTAAGTTTGTGGTTGTCTGTGATCTTTTTTTCCCCATACTGCTTGTTAGTTTGACACAACCCAAAAAATAACCAGTATGGAAAAAAGAATCATATTCCTTTCACAATTTGTCAATTGTCTGATGTGATTTGATTATCTTTTGATAACGTAGATTTCTTCTTGTGAAAAAAAAAAATACTTAAGTTGCATTGTCTCATAAAGTTTGCTGGAAGGGTGCCTTCTTCACATTCTTTACAATTAAAAACCTTCAGTTATTTATAGATGAATGATCTGTTGAAATCTGAAGGCAATATTTAGACTCTGGAATCCCGTTGCAAGAAAAGTTGAGCTTAGGTTACAAGGTTCAGCACACCTTTTTCCTCCATGCTGAATGTCATTTGTAGGTCAGATTTTTTTTGCATTAGTTTCATCATTATGTATTGCTTGTAGTAATTATACATACAATGTTGTGTACAATGATTTAGTTGGTGGTGTTTTAAGAAAGTTATTGTTATGAGGGGGGACAGAAAAAAGAATTAAGTTCAGGTATAAGTTGTATTATTCTTTTCCATGGAGTTTCAAATGTTAATGTACAAAGAGTTCATCAAGTTTGGGTATCAGTATCTTTTCAGGGGGTATCTTTTCTTTTCTTTATAGGATATCTTGGAATATGAGATTCTCATATTTGGTTTATTCCTAGGCATCCTATAAGAATTACTTAATTCTTTTCAAAATATCTTACAGTACGTTTTGTTCAAATTTTCCTTACAATTTGCACGTTTTACTACCAATAAAAAGAAACACGTCTAGACCTTTATCTTATACATTTCATTTGTTTGAGCAAGTTTTTATATAAATGGCATGGACAACGCAAGAGGCTTAACGTTGTCATGGTTGGATATGAATAAGTTTTATTGGGACAAAAAATAAAAACATAGAGGTGTGTCTATACGAACCAAAATTAAACATCTCGCGCAAAAAAGAAATAGGAACTGAGATACTCCAGAGCTGCAAAACTGGGTATTTCACTACAAACTGCCTGATCTAGTTATTTATAACTTGTTCTCAAATTTAAAGATGTCTAGAAATTATTGTATTTTTTCTTTGTTTTAATCGAAAATGATGTTTTGTTTGCACATATGTTGGATATCAATCGGTATCCCATATGCATGTCAATGCCTGCAGAAACTTCTTCTAATTCCAATGAAATTCTTTAAGTCGTTGTAAAGTGCAATACAAGGATAATGTTGATGTCGACCGGTAAAAAATAGCATGACTAATGATTTTATCATAGAAAAAAGAAGTGACTAATGTTTTTACACACTTTATATTTAGCAAAAAAAAAACAAACAAACATTTTCTCTTAATATTTTTGTGGACTGAATCCACCACAAAAATTTGAAAAGATAAAAAATAATCTTCTATTCGGGACACATGGATTTTGTTGTGAATATTGCCATCTACAAGTTGGATAGTCAGTTTGGCTCTTGCTTTCAGATTGTGATGGAATGTCATATCCCTTTCTCCGTGGTATTCAATCAACTTTTAAAACGTGCAAGTTGACTATCTGCATGGAATTCAGTCACCATGGATTTTCCTACATATTAAGCCATTTTAGATGTTGCTTGGGGACTCTGATTATGCTCTTATATTGTATTTCAGGCAGTGGCTAACTCAACAGCGGCGACTTTCTTGCGTGTGGTCGGAAGTGAGTTAATTCAGAAATACTTGGGTGATGGGCCGAAATTAGTCAGGGAACTCTTTCGAGTTGCGGATGACCTTTCACCATCAATTGTCTTCATTGATGAGATTGATGCAGTAGGCACAAAAAGGTACTGTAGTTAATGTAGCACTGTCATATTTCGTGTATGCAAGCCCTGCTTTTGATCTCATTATTATTTATCTATGTTTCCCAGGTATGATGCACATTCAGGTGGTGAACGTGAGATTCAAAGGACTATGCTAGAATTGCTGAACCAGTTAGATGGTTTTGATTCAAGAGGAGATGTCAAAGTAATTCTTGCTACGAATAGAATTGAAAGTCTTGATCCTGCCTTGCTGCGTCCTGGTCGAATTGACAGGAAGATTGAGTTCCCTCTGCCCGACATAACAACAAGGAGGCGCATTTTCCAGGTACTTTGGGTAAAACACTTGTAGAAATGGACTACCATTGTGAATATATAGTCTTATCGCAATATGTGTTTGATTTTTGGAACGCAGATTCACACATCAAGAATGACTTTGTCAGATGATGTCAACTTGGAAGAGTTTGTGATGACTAAAGATGAATTTTCTGGGGCTGATATCAAAGCAATTTGTACTGAGGCTGGCTTGCTTGCTTTAAGAGAGCGCCGTATGAAGGTGACACATCTACTTTATTACCTTCTTTGTCCCAACACTTGCATGCTTGAAAATCAACTTGTTCTGGACCTCTCCGCTCCCGCCAACCCAATAAAAAAAGTGACATGGAACTTATCATTACCTGCAAGGCTGAATCTATTTGATGTTTCATTTCACATTCATGGTGTACACTTGATTTTGCAGCATGTGCTTCAATACCTGCTTGTGTAAAGTAGCAACTCTTGCAGACATGAGCGCATATATTTTGAAGTCTTCATTTTTTTTTCTTCTCATGAATTTCTGAAGTTTTAATAGCTGCCTATCTTCTATTGTTGAACTCATATGTTATGCCGTTTTCTGGGCATTAGTCTCCACAAAGTATGCTTTTGCATTTTTGGGTCTGCATTATCACATATCAGCTGATTGATTTATTACGTCTTCTTGGGATTAGCTCACTTTAATTGTTGACACCTCTTGCATTTGCTTCAGGTAACACACGGAGACTTCAAGAAAGCCAAGGAGAAGGTGATGTTCAAAAAGAAAGAAGGGGTGCCAGAAGGCCTCTATATGTAAAAGACTGGCTAGTTCTGTCAATGGCGGACAAACATGTGCAACTTTGTTCTCTAGCTGTTGGAGTCAAATTACATCAACTTTAACATGAATTCAAGAGCGATATTGGATAATGTGGCAATGTACACATCTAGGCTTTTTTCAATTTCAGGTCATACAACATTCATCACCTTAGGATATCACCTAAGAATTCTAAATTAGGGGGTTCCAATTGGAGAAATTTACTGGTATTCTTGTTGCAAGGAAACTCGTGATACATACCTCATTCTATTGAATAATGCTAGAAGGAAGACACATGATCTTTCAAAATTAATGTGGCCTTTTTTTTTTTTTTTTTGAATGGACATCTGTAAATTTGATTGATGAAATATAAAAAACATACAACTCTTATGCTCTGAGAAAAAGCATAGCCAAATGTTGTAAAATTACAAAGTTATAGATACAATCATAAAAATTTTACAATCAAGTACATATCTATGACTTCAAGCTTCCGTTAATCAATGTACAATTACGGTTAAGGAATAGATTTAGGACATGGGTAGCTTAAATGCAAAAAAAAAATTAAAATCAAAACAACAAAAAAACTAAAAATCCAGCCATGAGAGATAAACCTCTACACCAATCTACTCATCCTTGGCCCGAAGGTTAGGAGACAATTCTATCCTCAACCCGAAGGCCAGGACAAAAAGAAAAAAACTAAAAATCTAGTTGTGAGAGATAAACCTCCAAATCGATCTACTCATCCTTGGCCCGAATGTCAAGAGAGAATTTCATCTTCGACCTGAAGGCCAAGACAAAAAGAATAAAAAATCAAAAAAAAAAAAAAAAAATCTCCACAAGCAGCAATGAAAGAGCACGGCATGGTAGACATCTCCAAGAAGACACGCCTTGGTTGATAAAGACGATCAAATTTAAGGTTGAAAAAACTAAATCTAGATCTAAAGCAAACCCACTAGAAACGGAGAACCAATGAGACCACAAAGAAGACACCGAACACTGCTAGGGAAGGAGGAGGAAGGAAGATCTAGATTCTCTTTGATTTCTTCTTTGGTGTTGTTGCGAGGAAGAGGAAAATAGAGTTCTAGAGAAAAGGCAATCTCTCTCTCTCTAGACTTTTGTTTTCAATCTGGAGAAAAATAAAATAAAATTAATGTGGTTTTTAAAATTATCATAGATCAAAATTTAAATTAATAATCATATATCATAAATTCAATAGTAATTTTCAAAATATGTCATTTTTGAAAAAACATAAAAGAAGATTTAATTTAAATTTTTTTTTATTAATATTTACTCAATTGTATCCGCGTAGTTGTGGGTAGGGCTGTAAACGAGCCGAGCTTGAGCGAGTCAGGGCAGTCCAAGCTCGGCTCATTTAAAAATTTCATGAGCTCGAGCAGAGCTCATGCCGAGCTCCAAAATTTAAGCTTGGCTCGGCTCACTAAGGAAAATTCCTTGTGCGAGCCGAGCTCAAGCTCGCCTAGTAGCCGAGTCGAGCCGGGCGAGCCGAGCCGAGTTGGCTCAACTAATACAAACTTTTTTTAAAAAAAAAAAAAAAAAAAATTTAACTTAAATGACTCATCTTCCAAATGAGACAAATTATATTAGTAAAAACGTTTTACTTCCCAACCAACATATTGAGGGCAACTTTGATAAAAAAAACCGTTTATTATATATACAAATTATCTAACATTTTTTTTTATATTGACCAATTAGCTCTCTCTATATATAACTAAACCAATTAACTAATTAGTTAACTTAGCTTAATACACAATACACTAGTTAACTATAAATAGTTATAAATGATATGACTACATTATTAATATTTTAACTATATATATTTAGTATTTATGCTACATACTATATAAGCATAAATACTATTTATAATATATAAACAATTTAATAAGTTATATATATATATACGAGTCGCGCTAATAAGCGAGTCGAGCCCCTATATGAGTATGTTCACGAACTTTAAATGAGCGAGCCGGGTTTTATACGAGTATGTATTGTTTAACAATCGAGTATAGTTTCGTGTCCACGAACGGCTCATTTAATAATCGAGTCGGGCACGAGCCGAGCTTTATCGAATCGATCCCGAGCGAGCTCACGGGTGGCTTTGTTCGTTTACAGCGCTAGTTGTGGGCAAATAAGCCTCACGTGATGTGATGCCCATTTAAGTGCAATTTTAACCTCACCGCCAAGATATGTATTGGTTTAGTCATGGTTAAAAGTATTTTTGTAAAATGGTAGTTTTTTTTTTTTTTAAGCATAAAAAAAAATTCTTCGTTTATGGTTCTCTTTAGACTTCGTAACTGATGAACATCTACACTAGGACACAGACCATTTCCTCTCCCGTTAGTATGGGCCGCAGAAGTAGGGGTGTCAACCCGGTCCGGTTTCCCGGTTTTTGGCCAAAACCGGAACCGGAACCGGGGTACCCCGGTTCTTGGTTTTGGAAAACTTGGAACGGAGCCGGGTTCCGGCGGTCTTTAGGTCGGTACCCGGTTTTTGAAAATAATTAGTGTTTGGGGCTTATTTTAGGTATTGGGCCTAAAATAAGCCCATTATTTTTTTCATAAGTTAGCTCATTTAAAAAAGAAACTATTAATCTTTTTGTCTAAATTAAAGAGGCTTTATTGTGATTGTTTCAAATAATTAAAAAATAAACCTAAAAAAGCATAAAAATCCTAAATAATCAATGTTTTTGCCTATATGAGCCTTAAAAATAAAAATTCAAATTTTTTAAAATACCCTAAACATAATTTTAAATTAGATACATAAAGAAAACATTAAAACAATAAAAAATATTGTTTTATATATATACTGAGTATTGCATAATACTAAGAGTAAAAGAATTAAAATATATATATATATATTATTTAATAAAATAATACCCGGTTCCGGTTTTCCCGGTTTTGACCGGGTGCCAAAAACCGGGACCGGAACCGGGGTCCCGGTTTTTTTTTTTTTTGGAACCGGAACCGGAACCGGGTCCCGGTTTTCCGGTTTCCGGTTTCCCGGTTTCCCGGTTTTCCGGTCCCGGTTCCGGTTTCCCGGTTATTTTTGACACCCCTACGCAGAAGGCCCACTGGTGAGGGGAAATTATTCTTCAGAATGCTAATTCCATTTCATACAACTTTTACAACTGAAAATTAAACCATTTCCTTGCTAACAAAGAGATCATTTAAATCTGGTGATGATATGACAGTGGGTGCGAACTACAACCAGATCTACTGTCAATCTAATGCAAGAAGATCTTACAAACCGTATGCACCCACCATCACTCCACCACGGGTGATTGCCATCATTTACAACATTAAATTGATCAACCACATCCCTAAGGGGTAGCTCAATCGGTTGGAGATTACGCCTCATGAAATAGAGATCACTAATTCAAATTTCTCCTCCCGCTTGTGTGCACATGTTTAAAAAAAATAAAATTGAACAATCACCAATGAGTAAAATGTTAACATTGTTGCGGTTCATGAGCCCTAATATAGTCGATTACTTCAAGGGATTACTTTTTATGGTCGACACCCGTAAGCTTCACCATCGGGAAACTACCACTAAACTGACTCGAGGAAGTTGGTGCCAATCTATAAACCTTACGGTTTACAAGAAAGACGGTAATAGACGGTCCCAACCTGACCGTAAGTTGTCTGGTTGAACTCTGTGAACTGGTTGGTGGAGGGGCGTAAAGAAGGGCTTAGGAAAAAAAAATTGACGTTCAGTTGAATTCAAACAGCAGCCATAATTGTAAGACCTTAGATTCGGAGTTGAGAAGGAAGCTTGTGGCAATATATTGGGATGGTCTATCTGTATGGACCTGAGGAAAGTAAGGTTAATTGCTTCTTAATCAGAACTACTTTTGTGTATACTCAAAACTCATTTGAATTGAACTTTTATCTTATTTTTCTCTCTTAAGGAGTAAAGAGGAGAGAAGTAGAGCAAAAGAAGCTCAAAAACGTGACTTTTAACATTGCTTTTGTATATCATTCTGGGTGACTTTTCAATTCCTTTATCACTGCTTCCACTCTCTTTGTATATTTTTCTCCATTGTGATGCTGAAAATCAAGGCTTTACACATTATCCTGTAGAATTTCTTCTTCTCGAATATGTGAACCCCACATGCCTATCCAATCTTCGCATGGGCTAACCTTTTTTTTGCTTGAAGAAGACAACAATTATCCTGTGTCACGAACGCAATCAATTAATCGGAGAATCCAGATGTCTTCATTGACCAAGCAGCACGTTAACTAGGCCAAGGCTTGAGCGATTATAGAACGATGAGACAGCTGCTGCTCATAAAGCTCCCGGAAGATATGGTATTTGGCATCATGGTACTTCTTCACCTTTGGGTCTTTAGATGGATGAATGACCTGCCAAAATTCAAACATGAAAAGGACAAATGCAAACTATAAACCTAGGCCTCATATGCAGTCTCACAAAACATAGCATATAGATAACATCTGAAATGATGCCGTGCTGTTTGTGCAAGTTTGACGTATCAAAATTTTTTATGTCCTATTGCTTCTGAATCAAGACCAAATACGATGAAGATGCCAACTATGCGGTATAACAAATCATGCGGAAAGTTTTACCCCAGACCAATGTTCAAGTTCCTTTCTGAGCTTGAACACTTTTCTCACCTCATTGGCTATCTTTAATATGAAGAAATATGATCAAGGAATTATAATGCTATAAAAGAACCATACCTGACCAGCTGCATTCAGGGCCCTCATGGCCTTAATCAGACTAGAATATTTCCTTGCAGCAACTGCACCAAGAATGGCAGCACCCAAAAGCACAGACTCACTCTCACGTGGAAGAATTATAGGGCAACCTACAACAATCATGAACAAGTAGGCCAAGAGTTAACATGAATAGTGTAATGCTAAAATGAACTAAATAAAATATCCAGGGCATTCTTCATGACTTCTCTTACCTCGTAGATTTATCAGAAGGTTAATTTACTTATCCACATTTACACTGTACACCTGATGCAGCTGCCATGGAATTCAATCGCTGTCTTTTCATATTCAGATTTTTGAATCTAAGGGTTTTGTGCATATGATATAGGCCTATGTATAGGGTTTTTCTTAAGGTCCGAAGTGTGCTTTCTTGGTCTTTTAGTTATTAGCTTTATCTAGCAGCCTTAATTAGGTAAGTATCAAGTCTGATTTGATTTCATATGGTCTTCTTCTTCTTCTCTCTATTTATTTATTATTAACATTTAGGAGAGTTTTACTTGTCAAGCAAGTCTATTAGATAGATTCTTAAATGTGGCCAATTGTTATCAATGAATGAGATGAATTTATGAAAGTTGAGTATTTTAAGGACACGTTGCCTAGGAGTTCTCCTGTCTCTGCTTCTATTCTTTCTTGCTCATGGCACTTTTTTATTCTCTTCATTGTCAGCATACTATCCTTACTGCTCCACACTACTATTCTCTGCAAGTGGATCTCTGTTTACAGTCCAACAGAATCTATACAATGAAATCAACCCCCAGGACCTCATCAATTTAATTTCCCACCAAATTAGAACCATCCAACCACCTTTCCTTTACAAAGCAGCCCCTAGGTAAGAGATTCTATACGCTGTCCTGTAGCAATGTGTCAATAAGTGTCAACCATTGTTAGCCAGTCCAGCCATTTCTTAGCAATATTCATAATCAGAACAGGAAACAAAGGTCCAGTTCACTGAACAAACCAACCTATCGTATGAGTAAACTACATAATTACTGCATGCTAAGCTGATGACACAATTTGAAGCACAATCAATAAATTGTAAAATTATAACACCATTGCGCATGCTCCAAAAAAGTGAAGGTTCTAATCATTGTATACAATTTGCAGAAAGTTCTAATCATCTGCTACAGTAAAGCAACAAGAAAAAGAAAAGAAACCCTAAAATATTGACTTTACATGCGCACAATCCACCAAAAAAAAAAAAGAAAAAAGAAAAAGAGAGAGAGATACCAATGATATCTGCTTGTTCTTGAATGAATAAGGGGTTCTTTGCAAGGCCACCACATGCAAGTATTGTGTCAATCTGTACAAGAAGAATCAAAAAAAGATTCAAGGTTTAAACAACTGTAAAAAGAATAATAATCTAGAAAAGCATTCACCTACTCAGCTATAAAGCGGTCCTTTCCAGTCATTATAATCAAAAAATTTATGCTTCTCAACTGTTTATTTATTAAGCAACATGGCGTACCAAGGTTTGCTAATGGTTTGCATGAGGCCTTAACAGCTGTTCATGCACCAAATAGATATGTTTATTTGCCAAGTTTTGAATAGACCACAAATAATCCACTCTAAACTGATATATTTCATTTTGTAGTACATTTCTATACAGCATCAATGCCAGAGCATTACGTCATTTCTTGATTTTTATTTTCCTTATAAAAATCAATAAGCACTTCATCGACACACTGTTCTCAGTTTCTGATGGGACGCTAATACTGCTCAACAACAGGGTATTGCTAGAAGATCATTTGAGCCACTTGCATCACACCAACTTCATATCCTCTTTTTGATCACTGGTCTCCAGCGTTCTTGAAATTTCTTCCGGGAAGCCCCTTGGTGTAATGGTGGCTTATTTGAATTAAGTAGGTACAAAGTGGGCCCACTTGAAAGCTAAAACTTAAAGCAACAGAAATTCCTTCTAATCTTCTTCTCCAGCCCTTGACATCTTTCAAAGCAAGTGGGAAGACCAACGATCTTGGAAGTGAATGGGCTTTAACCTTTCCATTCTTTTACCTTTCTTCAGGACAGGTAGCCCAGCCTCCACCAGGCAAGGAGTTTCAAAATCATGTTGATGGTGCTGTGTTCTAGTTCCTCTCATAAGACTAGCACTGATGTGGAGGAAGAAACTTTGAAAAGGGGGAACATAATATTACTGTTAAAAGAGTACAAATAGTGGAAGTCACCGTAGAATTGGAAAGTATAACAGCAAATGAACTACAGCAACTAAAAAACTAAAGGATAACATATTTTCAACAAGTTGGCCCGTAAAGCCTAGGCTTAGGTGATGACAATGTGCGGTGGGGTTCGGGTGCATATTCGATCCCAATCTTGCCTTGGCAATTTAAAAACCCTTAAAATAAAAATATGGGGGGATTGAAATCTCTCACCTTTTGTTTGCAGATGACACTGATTTTCGGTGGGGCTGACCCAGATCATTTGCGCCATTTACGGTGTTTGTTCTTAATTTTTGAAGCTGTCTCAAGCTTGAAGTGTTGCTTCTTATGTGTTGATGAAGTGGATGGGCTGGCTGGTATTTTGGGCTGTGGGGTTGCTTCTTTGCGTTTGAAGTATCTTGGTCACCCATTGAAAGCTTCATACGGCCAAGTCTATTTGGGACAGATTTATTGAAAAGATAGAGCATCGGTTGGCCAGTTGAGAAATGATGTATTTGTCTAAAGGTGAGAGGGTTACCCTCATCAAGAGCACACTTTCCAATTTGCCTATGTATCCCTCTCCATGTGAGTGTTGCAAACCGTATTAAGAAGCTTCAACGTGACTTCCTTTGGGGTGGGCTAGGAGAAGAGTTCAAATTTCACCTACTAAGCTGGTCCAAGGTTTATTAACCAATTGAAGAGAGAGGTTTGGGGATTTAGAACTTACTAATGTTCAGTCGGACTCTCTTAGAGAAATGGCTTTTGCACTATATGCATGAGAGAGAGGCTTAAAGGAGAGTTGTCGTGGACTCCAAACTTAGCAGTTCATTGGGTGTGTTGTGTTCTAATGAGCCTCTTAGGGCATATGTGGTGGGGTTATGGAAGAATATTAAGAAGATTTTGAGGAAGTTCTCAAGTCATACCAAATTTGAGGTGGGAGATAGATCAAAAGTTAAATTCTAGCATGATATGTGGTGTGGGGACAAGGGCCCTAAGGAAGCCTTTTTCAGCTTTATTTGGTATTGCATGTGTGAAGGATGCTTCTATAGCAGCTCACTTGGAGCTATTTGGTGGGTCCAATCAATGGAAGGTTAGTTTTGTCAGAGCAGCTCATGATTGGGAAATGGATGTGTTTGCTTCATTCTTTAGGTTGTTATATTCAATCAATGTCACTTGAGTCCGTGAAGATAAGCTTTGGTGGGCCCCTTCTAAAAGAGGATTGTTTGATGTTAGATCTTTCTATAGTATCCTGAGTTGCAAGGAAGGCTCTCTTTCCCCTTGGAAGAGTATTTAGCTTTATTTGTTTGGTCGGCGACCCTAGGAAAGATCCTTACTATGGATAATTTTAGAAAGTAGCATGTTATAGTGATCAATAGGTGTTGCATGTGCAAAAGAAATGGGGGGTCCGTGGATTATCTTCATCTTCATTGTGAGGTGGCGTGTGCCTTATGGAATGCTTTCTATAGTCACTTTGTGATTTCTTGGGTTATGCCTAGTCGAGTTATTGATTTGTATGCATGTTGATGGACTGCTGATACCACTCGGAGTGCTGCTGTGTGGAAGACGGTATTCTTTTGTCTTTTATGATGTATTTGGAGGCAAAGGAATGACAGGAGTTTTACAGATCGTGAGAATGCCATGGAGGAGCTTAAGTCTTTTTTCTTGAATACTCTTTAACTATGGACAGCTGCTTATATTTCTCCTTTGGTCTTAAGTTGTCATGATTTTCTTATTCTATTTTCTTCTTCTAGCTATGTATTTTCTTTTGTATACTTCATACGTACTTGGAGGCATCTTGTGCTTTCAATAATATCTTGATTACTTAAAAAAGAAAATGGACATAAATGAAAGCTAAAAGTTTAACCTTAAACTCAAAATGCATAGAAAACTTTGAAGGATACATTGAAACAAACTCTTCTCAAAAAAAAAAATTATATACACAGAAAACATACAATATTACCCATAATTCTCTTATTTTTAAAGTATTGTTTAACTTCAAATGCACATTTGTGAGTCGCAAAGTTAAAACATTTTTATAGGGTAAGATGTATATCTTTTTTTTGATAAGTAAAAGTAGAGTAAAGAAAGGTAAGATGTATATCTAGTTCAAATAACTGTATGAAGTGTAGGTCCATATTCTTACACTGTGACCATGGGCATTGCAATGCTCTACAATGTGACGTGTACCATATGCAATACCCTGTAAGGTAGCCAGGTACAGAAGAGCCAACTGTTTCTCACTTGTGTCAAGCGTTAAGCCACAGACCATTCCTCTTGATTTAGGGTCTGCAATAGGAGACCTGAGACATAACCCATTTAGCAGCTTAATTTTTGGAAGAGAAGTCTTGAATCAAAGTTTGGTCTATAACCATTTACCTGTTCCCATGAAAGTCAGGTAGGACATGTATGTCTTCGGTCAAAGCAGCAAGAAATGGATGCTTCAGATCAAGCATCATTGTTTCTAATATCTCGTTCAGAAGTTCAAAAACAGAAATAGCTGGAAGATTACAAAAGAAAATATAGATAAACCTATATTAGATTTGTATAGAAAGATATTCACCCCGTTTATTTTAGTAAACATGTACCACAAACTAAGTTAGAGTGAACAATCTCACATCTAGAAGCAGCACGATTTGCAAGGCGTGGTGATGCAACGTGGTTTTCAATTACATGGTCCAATAATGCACCAGTAGCACTCTGACCACCTTCTGTGAGCCAATATTCAGGTACCATAGCTGAACACATAGAAAGACAGAAAAGGATAATTATGTTATCACTTAGTACATGCCAAATTCTTAAATGATGCAGAAATTCTTAAATTTTCCATGCCCTAAAAGAATGGCATACTGAACATGAAGTTCCAAAAATGTACCTGACCAGAATGGTCCCCAGACACCTGGAATAAACAACTTGCTCCGTGATATAGCCATATGGCAAGTAGAAGTTCCACAGACTAGTACCATTCGGTGGCATATAGCTTCCATGTCACGCTCTGAAAATATATAGCTTTTTAGTAAGAAAAACATATTATACCAAGTTAAGCTACTAAATCATGATAGTAAGAAAATCTTTTGACAGCCATAATAACCTTTAGCTTCAGAATCCAAAAGTGGAACACTTTCCATTAGCCCCACACCACCAGCATGAGCATCAATCAGTGAAGTCCCAACAGGAATTCCCGCTACAAGTCCCAGTTCCTGGAAATCCAAATGACTTGGATAAGCAAGAAACTAGCCACAAGATTGTGTCAATCATATCAAGTTAAATCACCCCCCAAACGCCAAAAAATGTGATGCTTCAGGCTGTCTTGCAACTAAATAAATATATTTGTTAAGCTAATGGACCTCAAGGGATGCCACTCGAAATCAATGTGAAATCTTCAGTACAAAATTTCTTGCCTTTGCGGCAGCTGGAGTAAGACCAGAACCCAAAGGATGGCCAGGGAAAGCTACACTTCGTCCTGTTGACATTGTTCATTGCCGAGTTAGAAACAGCATCAGAAATTACAAATTGTATAGTAAAAAAATAAAATGAAATTAAAAAAAAAAAAAAAAGTTCAAAGACTTGCAATAACCAAACAAGAAATTATTGTTAATTACTCAGAATTTACCTGTATGTTTAAAAAATCAAGAACAAACAGATAACCCATTCCAGAAAGACGAATACCAATAAGAATATAATTTAGGGTACAGACATCCAGGTCATCCACCAAAAGATTTCTTTATTTTTCATCACTAACAATCATATGCATAATCAAGGGCGGAACTAAGAAATTTTGTTTAGGGTGGCCGGAACTAAAGACAAAGATGGTTGTGCTAACTTTTGTTTGTGCTAGTTTGCCTTTGGTTTCAGAGCTAGGTCGAAATGGATTGCTTTTCTTTAGAGGTTGTGTAGTGGTGTGCTAAGGCAGCCTGCAGCTTTATTCCCAAAAAGGAGCCAAGCCATGGGCAAACCAAGTGGCCACCTACTCACGTGATGACAAATTCAAGCCAAAGTTTTGTTTTTTAATATACGCAGTACAAGGAAAATGAATGGGAAAATTCAAGCATTGTTGCTAGAATCAAGTAGACACATGAGTCTGATGGGTGGCCATGTGGGCATCAGAAAGTCTGCCAGTTTTGTATTTTATTTTACTTTATGGATGACATCTTGTTTTCTCTTAAATGTCTGCCGGACATAAACTCTGGGGTGGCCAAGACAAAAAGCTGCAGGAACCTTCATATAAAATTGCTGGTTATAAGAGATTCCAAAATTTTAGGGGTTGCCAGGGTTCCCCCAACCTACAATGTAGGTCCGCCCCTGCTGCATAATGCTTATGTTTTTAAGAGTTTCACCTGTTTGAAGACAGATCAAAGGATTCTACCCAAAGGCTCAGCCAGGACTAATAGTTTGCAACTTCACTTAGTTGTCGAATAAATCGCTGTATTTCCAAAAATTTTATATATACATTTATAATTTTTTTTTTTGCATATTTGTCGAAGAAAAGTAATTAAAAAGAAAAAAATTCCATGCAAAAAGTGGTCCTTATTTTCACATGCACAGTGCCATTGTTCCACTGAAAATGTCTGTATGTGGAGGAAGATTTTTCCAAAGATCAGAGTCAAAAGCAATAGTGACCATATATGGGTTTTTCCACTGGTAATCACACATGAACAACATAACTGCTACTCGGGCTAAATTACTTGTCACAGGTCTGTACACTAAAACCAATTTACGATTTGAAATTCAGAACCCCATAATGCTGGAAAAACATAGACAAGCTATCTTTAGAATACACAGCAAGAACATCTAAATAAATGGCATCCAATTAACAAGGAAGGTTGTCTTCCTCACATCTTAAGAAAACACAAGGAGAACATTTAAATAGTCAAACAAAATGACATGCCAAAGGGTTAAGATCTTGTTCATTTTTTGACCATCAGCACTTCACAGAATATCAACTATGAGAAAGGATTTCAAATATGCTCCATGTTAAGTTATCAAGAAGTCCTGTCAGCAGAGAAAATAAACAAAACAGAAATTGTCCAGCAAGCATACCTATCTTAGCATGATGCCCATCTACAAGATCACCTAATCCAATCTCCTCCCAGAAGTCATCATCCCATCCACAAGCTTCCATATCTCGCGAATCTTTTTCACTGCCTTGCTGCATGTGTGCATGACCAAGATACATCCATTTGCACACAGTGGTGCACAGACTCCGAGTATCATCTCCTGTTGCCCTAGAATAATCCAAATAAATCAAGATAATAATCAAGTTGAAATCCAATAGATGTGTAATAAGAAAGATGCCAGGACTTCGAGAAGATTTACTCATGACTGGCAGATTCAAATCACCTGTATGACAACCAATCACTTAAGTCCATCCACCTGAACACCATTGACCAAGATTCTTGCAAATTTTCTTTCACCCATAGAAGCTGAAATATTGGTCTGTATCAGAAAATTTTCAATAGAGAGACAAAGAACCAATAGAGAAACAACATTTTTTACTCAAAAGATAAACATTAAAGAAATAATTGTCTGAAGAAAATGGACACGTTTGTTAGAATCTAACTGCCTCACCAACTAATCTCAAAAGGTAGAACTATGATACATTTTATTATTATATAATTTTATTTTAATCAGCAAAATGACATTTGGTGCTCTTTGAGATGGTCATCTGCCTTTGTTCACAGCCTATCATTCAATTCCCCTGCCATGCCCAGAACCATTATGTTTAACTTATCAACAGATTCAACTTTCTAGACTTTCCATATTGCTTTGAACAGCCTGACGAGTTTCTTGATGCTACACCATTTGAAATAACACCTCCTATCTAGGTCCACTACAGCCACGGTTCTAATTTTCACAACCTAGACAGGCCAAAAGGCCCAAACTACTTCTATGGTAATTACATCAACATTATTCACATAAATGATTCTATGTTTCATTTTGGGCAAGGCAAAGATTCTGGTGGTTTAATTCACAACCAGGTTCCTTAAATTATTGGAAAATTTAATGAAATCAGTGGCGCCAGTGATGCAGGGAGCTATAAGCTGGTTTTGTTTGATTCCAGTTTTATTTAATTTTAAGATTTTTGATATTTTTTTATTTTTAGCAAAGGCTGAAATTTTAGTGCCTTAGATTTAATTTTAGGATTTATTATGTTATTGGGTTTTGTTTGTGGATATCGCTAATTATTTGGTTTTGGGCCGTTAGTAGTTAAACCCAAGGAGTCTAAGTATATTAGGGTGAGGCAATATGGGCATATAAATATGGATGTAATGTTTTTTTTTTTTTTTCAGTCGAATGAAAAAAAGAACAAAAAAACAGCTATGAGGAAATTTTTAGCAACGAGGATTGTGTGATGCAACCCTTCACCAAGGGGTGATGTCAAAGAACCCTAAGTGTGATGTTTAGGAACTAGGTGTGATGCCTAGGTTAGTCTCTTTTAAGTTTCCAGCAATTTTGTTTCAAATCCCAACTAATACCTTTTTTTTGTAAGTAATTGACCCCATAAACATGAAGAAGACCAATTGCTTTTAGAAACCCAGCATGATGCTACGTTCAGACACCAACTACCATGCAAGAGGATATTAAGAACATAACACAGGATTGTATAGTGCAGAAAGCCGAAACATGATTAGAATAATATACCTTTGGTGGCTGCATCTCTGGGGAAAGGGCTCCACCACAGTACTGTAATACAGGTGAGTGATGGGAATTGATCCTTTCAGCTTGTGCTACAGCTCTATGGTCCATCCATACTATGATATTTCTTCTTGAATCACCACTCCAAGAAACTGTGACAGGAGAGCCATCAGCATCCACCGCAACTGCAAAGATAAATCACATTCTTCGCTAATTATATAGGCTCCATCCTCCACAATGTAGGCGTAATAAGAAAGTTATGACAAGTTATCTTTGGGGCCTGTTTGGAATTGCGTTTAAGAGGCCTAAAAATGTTTTTAACACTCAAAAAGTCCGTTCGAAGAAAAAAGTATTTGTTTAGTAAAAAAATTAAAAGCGCTTTTAAGTGTTCAAAAAGCCTAAAAATAGCAAAAACGCACTTTTGGCAAAAGCTTAAAAATGAAACTTTTGCCCAAAAACTCTTTTTGACTTAAAAACTCTATTTATCAAACGCAATGCCAAACAGGCTCTTATTCAGAAAACGGCCAAACAATCAACCAGAAAATTACACACCAAGAGAACAAGTAGCCGCAAATCCCAGACCCTTCACTTCTTCCTTGGCGACATTAGCAAGGGAGCATGATGATTTCACAGCCGCGCAAATGGCATGCCAGATATCTGTAGAAGATTGCTGGTTTGGAAAAGAAAGTTTGTCAATGATCATCTATATCCCATATTTATATTTGATAAACATCTATTGCTTTGCTCGACAATTACATTGTCCTAATATGCTGCCCCAAGGAACTTCCTTTCCAATTTCATAACTATTTGATGAATTTTAATTGTTCATTAGCATTACCTCAACACAGTCCCCCTCTTTCCAAATCTGTATTGGGCTACTAGAAGAACCCAGAAGCTTCCCGTTCTCATCAAACAGACCTGTATAAAGAATCCCACCGTAACGAAAATCCGTAGCGTTTATGGAGAGTAATTACTACAATTTGCATTCTTCAAAAAGATACATAACACGAAAAGAATGAAACCGCAAAAAAAAAGAACACAATGAAACCAATCCCAATCGAATGGTGAACGCTCGCGAATACCACGAAAAACTAACCAACAAGCATCACAAACGTATATATATATATATATATATATATATATATAGAGAGAGAGAGAGAGAGAAAGCAAGGGAGAGTGGACCTGCGCGGGCACTGCCGGTGCCAACGTCGACACCGAGGAAAACGGAGCGGAGAGGGGCGGAGTCTGATGCGGCATCGGGGGAGGCGGAGGCGGCCATTTCGAGGAAGGAGTAGGCCGGGGAGGGATGGTGTGGCTGGGGCAGCAGTGGGGTTGTATCGGACCACCCTCTTCTTTTGCCAGACATTTCTCCTTTTCTCTCTTTATCCACTTTTTGTCTTTTTGTCTCTCTCTTGATTTGGATTATTAAAGAAATATGAACCTAATCTGGTTTTTTTAAGTTTTCAACGATGCGAAAAAGAAAACAAAAAGGTCTGAACCTTTTTTTTTTTTTTTTTAAGCTTTTTTTACTTCATTCCCAACGAGAAGAAGATTTGACCGTCCCAAATGGATAACTCAATTGGTTGTGAATTACGTCTCATGAAGTGGAGGACACTAGTTCGAATCTCTCTCCTCTTTCCTTTGTGAACATGTCAAAAAAAAGAAAAAGATTTGACTGAGCTTAGGTGGGGTCTTATCTATAAATTTAATGGTTTATTTATAGAGAAGTGGTAGAGAGTCAAACAAATGAACTCAAAATTTTTTTAAAACTAACGTGGCAAGGGTTTTTAAATTAAAAAATGCAATTATTTCTCCATTGTCTACCACTCATGGTTTATCACGTCAGTTTAAAAATTTTTTCTAAGTTCATTTGTTTGGCTCCCTAACATTTCTCTTATTTGTAAGATGCTATCGGAAAAATATAGACAAAATATTGACACCAATTATTTTTCTTTATTAAAAGCCTAAACCAAAAATAACATTTTCTAAAATAACTTGAGGTAGCTATTCATAATAAGTAGGTACAACATTTTTTAGTCAAATTTTAGCCGGCTTCCTTAAAATACCTTCTACACAAAAGTAAGGATTAAAAATTTTGGAGTCATCTTTGGTTTTTTATTCTATCTTTTGTGTTGTAGGCTGATTCGAGCTTCTGATTTACTATGATATTGATATCTTCGGTTTCTTTTGTGTCTCTTGTCTTGGTGGTAATTTGATGACATTGAAATCTTCTTTCTTTTGCCTCATAAGCAACTTCTTAAAAACAAAATATATTTTTTAAGTAGCCATTATAAATATAAAGAATAACATTAATCTAGGTAGAATAATGAAAAGTATGGAAGACTTTTTTCCTGCAGGATATGGAACATAGACCTTGCAATCTCAGTCGCCATTTTCTGATTCTTAAGAATTGTAGGAAATTTCATCCGACTTGCTCCATTATTTCAATCACTTCTTTAAGATTGTTTTATAGATTTTGGCATTCCAACAAACGGCAACATCATATTGCCATTCTCGTTATTTTGCTTTGAAAAAGCAGTTCGTACGCTGTCAATTTAGATTTTTTTATTACGGATGATACGTTTTTTTTTTTTTTTTTGGAAAAGGTACTCCAAACTTCATTGATAAAAAAAAACCTTAAACTATGGATACATTGTTTTGCATGCAAATGGGAAAGTCTTGTCGCCATACTTTGTCCTCCCCTAGAGAGAGTGCAAGCTTGGCAAGTTTGTGTGCCTCCCCGTTAGCCTCCTGATGTGTATGAACCACTGTGCATTCCTGGAATTGTTGTAGCAGGCGTTGAGCATCCTAGATTATATGTCCGTACGGTCCCCACCCTCCACCTTCAGTGTGGAAAGCTTTGACAACCTGGAGTGTATCACCTTCCAGGATGAGTTGCGGTATACCCAACAAAGCGCTGAATTCTGCTCCTCGCCGTGCTGCTATTGCTGCAGCCATAGCTGGGTCTTGGATGTAGGCCTTCATTTTGCAAAGCATGGCTATCACTCTTCACCCATGGTCTCTGATAACAATGACAATCCCTATCCTCCTCCCATTCTCGTCAACAGAAGCGTCCCAGTTCACTTTGACCACTCCCATAGCTGGCTTATGCCATGGTGTAGGGATGGGTGCCCTTGGTTTGATTTAAGAAATGACAGCTTGCGCTTCAGTCTTAGAGAAAGCTTCCACTTGTTCCACTGCCTAGCAGAGAATGACTTTTGGACTTGTGAATTTTCCTCTGAATACCACAACATTCCTCTTGTGCCAAATTTGCCTTGCAACTATCACTGCCAGTTGTAGCTCCTCCATTGTGGTTATGTCCATCAAGAGCTCAAGAATGCTCATAAAGTCAGTTGCTTCACTGGGACTCTTCTGCACCTTTATAGTGCACTCAGACCAAACATCACAGGCATATGGGCAACTCCATAAGAAGTGCCCTGCTATTTCGACCTCCAAATTGCAAATTGGGCAAAGTGGGTCTAGTGTGATATGCTTCTTAAAAAGTTTCTCTTTGGTGGGTAAGATGTCACTGCAGGCCTTCCAAAGAAACATCTTCACTGCTGGGGGGCCTCCAATCTTCCATAGAACCTTCCACAAAGGCTTGTTTTTGTCCCTATCAGAACAGCTTCCATTGTCCACTTCATATTTTTCTTTGGCAAGATGGCATGCGTTGTGAACCGTGTATTCTTCAGTCTTGCTGCATTTCCATACCATGTGATCCTCTCCTCTGCATTGACAGACTACTATGCTGCAAATGAGGCTCGCTTCCTCTGCTGAGAAGACTTCATGGACTAGCTAGAGCCGTATTCCACCAATTGGTGTCCCTATCCAGCAGCTCACACACCTTTGTATTCCTGGCAAAAATAAGGACTGGGGATTGGAGAAAACTACCAATTTTCATGGGAGCCCATTTATCGGTCCATATACCAATTTTGTTCCCATCTCCCACTCTCTAGGTCAGCCCCTCCATGAATAATCTTCGTGAATTCCAAATACTCCTCCACACGAAAGAAAGTTGTCTTCCTAGGTTTGCTTCCAAAAAAGTACCATTAATTGGATAGTATTTTTCTTGAATGATTTTGGATGCTAGCCCGTTAGGGTTTTAAAGCAATCTCCACCCTTGTTTTGCAAGAAGGGCCATATTGAACCATTCCAAATCTCGATGCCCTAGTCCTCCCTTCTCCTTTGCCCGTCCAAGCTTGGACCAACTCATCCATGCAACTCGGCTGTCATTCTATTTATGGCCCCACCAGAACTTAGACATCAGAGAATTGATCTCCCTACAAAGAGTCTTTGGTAGTTAAAAGACGCTCATAGTATAAGTTAGAATGACTTGAAACACTGCCTTCAATAACACCTTCTTGCCTGCCTGAGACAAAAAAATTTCCTTCCACCCATGCATACGCTACCATATCCTCCCTTTGATGCCCGCGAATGCCCTTGTCCGGGAAGGGCCTATGATAGTCGGCAATCCCAAGTACTTGTCAAAATTTGTAGTAACTGTCACCCTAGCTATCGAGGCTATAAATTGCTTTGCCTCCTCTCTAGTGTTCCTATATGTTCAATGATATTCAGGTATTTTAAAAATTGATAACACGTGATTGTGCATACTTAGATGTTTTATTGAGTTATTAACTTGTTTAACGGATTTTTTTTTTTTGGTTTAAAATAAGTTATTACAATGACAAAATGATTACATAATGAATATTGAATGAGTACTGAATGATTACGAAAAGAAATGTTTGGAGAACAAGCTCTTTATAATATTACACACCAGTGTCCATTATAAAAAAAAAATAATAATAATAAATAAATAAATTTGTTGCATAAAGAGACATGTGGTAATGATGAGCAGATGATTCCTCAGAGCTGCTCCAGGAAGATTATTTTTGCACAGAGAAAACCTAGTATGAGCAGAATCGTATATATTTATATAATTGAATTATCAAAGAGAATATTTATTTCTAATGAAGTACCCGATTAGAGCTTGTGCGGAGAGACGTGCAACACCCCTGGACATCGACCCGGAGTTTTTTCGTGCTGTCGCTGGAGACGTTCGGTATTCTTCTCCATTTCTAGCACCTTTGGTCTCAAGTATTCTGCGTAAAATAACACCAGTTTTTTCAGCTGAATATTCTCTTACTTCAAATCCACGTGTTTTCGTTTTTAGTAATTGAGCAGTCGCTGTAAGACCCCAATTTGGTTTCTTAAGACTTTCTGCTCAACATTTATGGCACTCAAATGTCGTGCCATGTCAGAAACTGAAGCAGCACCTTGGATACTGAACGCCAATGAATCATTAATAGCATCAGTATCCGATCTATTAGCTAACAATGTTTGATCTCGTGGAATTACGAAACCTTTGGCCACCGCTATAGCAGTAGAATCGTGAATAGTGATAAGACAATTGTCAAAGACAAAAGTTGGCTGCCATACGTCAGGATGTGCAGTAGGTTCATTAGGGTGTGCAACAAGTACGACGAGATGTATAGCAGAAACCTCAGGGGGAACAGCAGGCACGTCCGGTTGCACGTTAGGCATAACAATGGGTTGTGCTGCAGGAGCAACATTCAAATCGATGTTGTTAACGGATGATGATGATGCTGCCATATTTGGGAGAGTAAGAAAAATAGTTGAGAATACGAAGAATTTGGGAAAGATGAAGCATTGGGAAAGAGTGTGCATAAGAGACTGAGCGTCAGAAACTGAAGAGGTTTTTTTTAAGTTTCTGGAAGCAGCAGATGAGCGACTTTAAAGAAATTTTTCTCTTCAGGTGAAATAAACAGTAAACAACAAACATTAGGCGACCTCGGGCCATGAAGGATTTTTGTCAAAAGATCCCATTGAAGTAGGATCTGGTCTCCTGTCATAAATTCGACTAACACCATTAAACTTTCAGTGCTCATTTTTCAAACTTACTGCTCACTCAATGACTTTGAATTTCATGCGTAAGCAACTGAATGAATTGTCATGCCAACGCGCACCACATGTGCTCATTCATTACTCAGAAATCCTTCCTATAAATTCATACATCTTTCTCCATTGCAACACATGCCTTCTAATCATACCCCTTCACCTGAGATCTTCTGCTAATAGCCTTCCATACAGTGAAAGCTCGACTTTTCTCCTAGTTAAGCGTATCCTCAAGAGAAAAATGCAGCATCACGACTTGATTCACAAACCCAACACCTTATACTCTCAGTAGTAAACCATTGAAGATAGATTATCGTTGATCATGTCCTGAGGAAGCAAGATTATCCTTGATCATGCTTCTCAGGCTAAATATCTCTCTTTTCTTCAAGTCTCCATACATGACAGAGGAAAGAGAGCATCCGATGTGGGTATTTTAAAAGTCTCGGAAATGAGTCGCATGCATATCATGTCCTGAAATGCTTATCAAATCTTCATTTCTGGAAAACAACATGACTATCTATCTCTCTTTTCTCTTCTTGACCTTGCAAGACCTAAGGGAGAGAAATTATAATATGAGTATTTTGGGGCTTCCAGCTTGGAAACTTACCCATATCCTACTTTGCTTGCTTATTAATTTCATCTCTAGAACCCAGCAAAGCACAACATGTATTAGTCAAGAATGGATGAGAATCTTACATTTGATGTAATCGTGTATTTCGATTGAGTTGGAATCATAATTAGGAGATTCTTTTGCTGAGTTATGAGTTATCAAGTAAAGATGTAGTACAAAGGGATTTTCGCTGATATTGTAACACTGACACAAGATTTGGATGAGAAAATAGAAACGGTTGTGTATGTAGAATGAATCGAATTATCATGTCACTTCTAAGGTATATTCATGTAATGACGTTTTTGGGACATATAAACTGTAGAATGTTGTTGCTATTTACTTTTACGGATTTATGATGGTGAGAAGTTAATGATTATTAGAGTATCATATTAATATTTCGTATACATGATTTGTAATACTGAAATACTGAAGAAAATATAAGCAAAGATGATTTTACACCTTTTTGGTAAGATTGATTAAATTAGATCGAGGAAATTATTGTGGGCTTGTAAGGAGGACTATGATGTTTGGAGGTTTGGACTAGTGATCACATGATTTTTTTTTTAATGTTTAAACCTTGACTGTAGACTGTCTTATATAAGGAGATGAAAAATGAAAAAGATTTTGAGGTAAGATTTTAGTGTGAACTAATGAACGATTGCAGAAATCGAGACTTTAGACTGTGAATAAGATTTACTCCTAGAAGAAGGAGATGAAATTTTAACATGATAAAAGTGAAAATTGGAAAGTAGGCTCTGATGAATGATTGAAAGGAATATTTTAAATCTGAATCTCTCAATTTGAAGATTGGACGATAATATTATAGGCTTTAATTTCGAGGACGAAATTTCAATAAGGAGGGAAGATTATAGCGCCCCAGATTTTAAAAGTCTTATTTTAGATATATTTATTTGATGATGATTAGGTAATGACATTTATTCTTGAGGAATTTATTAGATCATATGATATTGATTTGAGATTATATCTGATTATTTTATTAGGTGATTTAAGAGATATGATAATTAATGACTGATTAATAGAATTTGGAGTATGATTATAATAGTTGGTGATTGATTAAATGAGGACAATAGACAAATTATTTTAAAATGCGAGTTAACCTGCAATACTTGCTCATAATCACCTTATCTTTCTCTTTTATTTTATTATTACTTTTTATTATTTTTCCCCACATCTTTGCCGACCAACCCACCTAATTCTTATTTTCTTTCTTCTCATTTCCCCATTTTCTTCACAGCAGCCCCACACCCACTCATTCTCCTACTTTGAATTATTGACTAATGCTTTGTTCTTTACTTCCTATCTCTTTTTCCATGAGGCCCCCACCCACTTTCTTTTCTTCCTTCTTTCTTCCTTTCTTATTTTCTACTAGCACGCCAACCCTTCTCTTCCCCCACTTTCCCCAATGCCACTTATTTCCACTCATTGCTCCTTTCATTTTTCTTCCTTCATTCTCTTACCACACGACTTGGACTTTCCTTTTCATTTTCTTGACTTCACCTACTCTCATTTCTTATTACTTAACGGAGAGGAAGAAACAAGAAGATAGAGAGGGGGAGCTTTACGGATGTAAGAAAGAGAAGACAGGGGGAGAAAGAATGTTGCAAGCTGGAAGTCCCAAAACACTCATGTTATAATTTCTCTCTCTTGGGTCTTGCAAAGTCAAGAAGAGAAAAAGAGAGACAGATAGTCCAATCATTTTCTAGAAATGAAGATTTGATAAGCATTTCAGGACATGATATGCATGTGACTCCTTTTCAAGACTTTCAAAATACCCACATCGGATGCTCTATCTCCTCTGTCATGTATGGAGACTTGAAGAAAAGAGAGATATTTAGCCTGAGAAGCATGATTAAGGATAATCTTAATTCACCAGGACATGATCAAAGATAATCTTGCTTCAATGGTTTACTACTGAGAGTATAAGGTGTTGGGTTTGTGAATCTAGTTGTGATGCTGCATTTTTCTCTTGAGGATATGCTCAACTAGGAGAAAAGTTGAGCTCTCATTGTATGGAAGGCTATTAGCAGAAGATCTCAGGTAAAGGGGTATGGTCAGAAGGCATGTGTTGCAATAGAGAAAGAGGTATGAATTTATAGGAAGGATTTCTGGATAATGAACGAGCGGGTGTGGTGCGCGTTGGCATGACAATTCATTCGATTGCCCACGTATGGAATTCAAAGTCGTTGAGTGAACAGTAAGTTTGAAAAATGAGTGCTGAAAGTCTAATGGTGTCAGTAGAATTTATGACAGGAGACCAAATCCTACCTCAACGGGATCTTTTGACAAAAATCCTTCGTAGCCCGAGGTCACCTAACGTTTGTTGTTTATTGTTTATTTCACCTGAAGTGAAACATTTCTTTAAAGCCACTCGTCTGCTGCTTCCATAATTTTCTTCAGTTTCTGACGCTCAGTCTCTTCTGCACACTTATTCCCAATACTTCATCTTTCTCAAATTCTTCGTATTCTCAACTATTTTCCTTACTCTCCTAAATATGACAGCATCATCATCATTTGTTAACAACATCAACTCGAATGTTGCTCTTGCATCACAACCCATTGTTATGCCTAATGTACAACCTGACGTGTCTACTGTTCCCCCTAAAGTGCCTGCTATACATCTCGTTGTACCTGTTTCACACCCTAACGAATCTGATGCACATCCTGACGTATGGCAGCCAACTTTTGTCTTTGACAATCGTCTTATCACTATTCATGATTCTCTCGTGCTCCACGATTCTATTGCTGTAGCGGTGGCCAAAGGTTTTGTAATTCCACGGGATCAAATATTGTTAGCTGATAGGTCGGATACTAATGCTATTAATAATTCATTGGCGTTCAGCATCAAAGGTGCTGCTTCAGTTTCAGACATGGCACGCCGCTTGAGTGCCAGAAATGTTGAGCTGAAAGTCTTAAAAAACTAAATTGGGGTTTTACAGCGACTGCTCAATTACTACAAATGAAAACATGTGGATTTGAAGCAGGATAATATTCAGCTGAAAAAGCTGGCGTTATCTTACGTGGAATACTTGGGACCAAAGGTGCTAAAAATGAAGAAGAACACCGAACGTTCTAGTGACAGCACGAAAAGCTCCGGGTCGATGTCCAGGGGTGTTGCACGTCTCTCCGCACAAGCTCTAGTTAGGTACTTCATTAGAAATAAATATTCTCTTCGATAATTCAAATATATAAATATATACGATTCTACTCATACTAGGTTTTCTCTGTGCAGAAATAATCTTCCTGGAGTAGCTCTGAGGAATCATCAGTTCACCATTACCACATGTCTCTTTATGCAATTTTTTTTTTAATTAATAATGGACACTGGTGTGTAAATTATAAGGAGTTTGTTCTCCAAACATTTCTTTTTGTACTCATTCAATATTCATTATGTAATCATTCTGTTATTGTAATAATTTCTTTTAAACAAACAATCTGTTTAACAAGTTAATCGCTCAATAAAACATCTAAGTATACAAAATCACATGTTATCAACCTCTAAAATACCTGAATATCATTGAACATATATCTTATAAAGGAAAGTTATATCATATCATTATATTATATTGTTTTTCAACTCTTACCTTTATGCTTTAAATTACCTCAAGAATAATAATCCATCATCTTTACCTCGTGAAAGAAAATTATATCAAGAGCTTTGGCATGTAACTAAAATTCTCATAATACAATACCTATTAATGCCTCAAAATGTAAATATTATACACAACCTAGGAGCACCAATTCATCCTTAAAACTTTAAGTGTCACTTCAATATAGTTTACCTCAATTACAGAAAACCTAACACCTCAAATTCTAAGAATCACCTCAAAAATTTCATGAATTGTACCTTAGAGCCATCACGATCATCTGAAAATATCAAAATCCTTAAACCACAAATGTAAATATCAAAATATCTTATAGGTTCTAGGGTATATCTCATTTGCATTTATCCCTGCAATACTTAGGCATTCACTTCATGTCACTACGTAATCCTTATTCATCAATCCATATATTACAACATCAATCATAGTGTCATTATTGTCATTAACCAAACCTTAGCCATTACCAAAACTCATATAAACTCTTATATCATTAATTCAGTTACAAGAATCATTTCACAACCGACATCCATAAGACCATTCGTTACCAAGTCGTTTACACAATTCATCTCACAACCAAAATCCATTTTGTCACAAAGTTAATTACACAAATCATCTTGCAACCTAAATCCGTAAAACCATCATACGATTTTTTTTAAAATTTTTTTTTTATTTTTTTTTTTATAAATCATGATCAATAATCTTTTCTAAATCCTCGAGACACCTCAAAATATACTCTTATCGATCAATACTCAAGAAAATTGCCGCAAATCCAAATGGGTAGATACTATAGATCACAACCTATCTATAAGACAATAAAAATTCATCTTCGTCATTAACTTGATCACAATAATAAAATCTTCCAAATTAAGCATACTAAGATGATTTTTTTTCTTAACCAAAATTAACCATTAGAAAAATGCCCATGCATCATTTATTAGAGACCACACAAAAATACACACTCTACTTGGCCGGAATGTGGTTCCCATTAACCTTTTTTTTTTTAAAAAAAAAAAAAAAAGTCTGGAGAACCTTATAACCTTTGCTCTGATACCAAAATTGTAGCATCCCTAGCTTGTTAAGGCTGAGTTTACCACTTTTCTTCTTTTACAACAAAAGTTTTTGCAAAGATCTATAAGGTCTATTATTGAACTTAATTTTAAATGATACGATAAATGTATAAAACATTCTTCAAGAGATTTTATTACAATAGAAATTAGAAAACATTAAACTTTAGTTGCAGAATATCATATTATTACAATAACGAATATGAAAAGACTTTGAAAGTTAATAATTATTCCCGCCCCCCATTCTGGCCTCCCATTCCAGCGTCATTTCTACTTGAAAACAAGAAACAAAACTAAATGAGCCCAAAGGGACCCAGCAAGTAAAGTTTACAACCATAAATAGTTTTACTCATTGTGCTCAATTTTGAAAAAAATGTTTTCACAAATATATATACAACCAACCATAATAATATATGTATGTACGATTGCATCTTCCGTAGCATATACATACTATTACATCTAGTAATAAATTATCGTCATAAATCATCATTATAAATCATCATCATAATGCATCATTATAAATCATCATAGTATATTATCGATGAAATTATATTATCATTTTCTCATATTAGGGTCTATGTACACTGTTACCCCTGTGTACGAGGATTGCGGGTCCTTGTGACCATAGCACTGAACTGTGGCCTCAGCCATGCTCGGCCATCAATTAACTCTTTCTTGGTGCACTCAATGGTCATGTCACCTTTTTTGCATAGCCTCCTTCAGTGGTTTCGCCTGCATCCGAGTATCGGTTCCAAACTCCTCTCATCCTTATTTATCTTGGGGCAAAAAATACTCTCCTCTATACATGTGCCCTCATTTTATAAACATTTAACTCATTTTTTTGTACTTTTCTTTGTACTTCTTTTTATGCATCTTAGGGCAACATGTATGAGGGTTTATCATTATTATCATTTCTTATAATCCACATATTTTCACAAAATTCCTTTTTCTCAAATCTTTCATGCACGCCACATAATTTCGTAATATGTAAATAAAATGAATATTTACCAAAATACATAAATTACATGACATGATAACTTTAGAAGGGGTAGTGAATTTACTTACCTTTAGACTAGAGCTTTGAGCAGTCCTTAAACTGCTAATTAATCATCTTGAAAAATATCTTGTTGTTCCATTCTGTTTATTCACAACTAAATTAATAACAATTTACGAAAATGAATTAACTCTAGTCTACTCTTTTAGGGAAGTTAACCCATTAAAATTTAACCCAAAACATCTTATAACTCAGCCCAAAAATGCATAATCAACTCCCAAAACTAATTCAAAATCCTCAAGAGTGAAACCACCCAATATCATCCTGATTAAATCAAAAGGTTCTCATCTAAGGCCCATTACTCAACTTAAAATCAAATACCCATAGTTAAAGAAAGAGGAATTTTACCTTTGAATAACCCATTTTTATTATTCTGCAAATCTTGGCCATCTTCTCACTCTATTGCAACATCTCTCTCCCCCTGTCTTCTCTTTCTTACATCCGTAAAGCTCCCCCTCTCTATCTTTCGTTTCTTCCTCTCCGTTAAGTAATAAAGCAATGAGAGTAGGTGAAGTCAAGAAAATTAAAAGAAAAAGTCCAAGTCGTGTGGTAAAAGAAGGAAGGAAGAAAAATGAAAGGAGTAATGAGTGGTAGTAAGTAGCATTGGGGAAAGTGGGGGAAGATAAGGGTTGATGTGCTAGTAGAAAATATGAAAGGAAGAAAAGAAAGTGGGTGGGGCCTCATGGAAAAAGAGAGGGAAGTGTGGAAATAGAGGAATAAATAAAGGAAAAGAAAGAAAATAGTGTGAATTATGCATGAAGGGGTCCGGTCCTATATAATAAGAGATGAGCATTATTAACAACACCTTGGGCCCACTCCTTATTAAAATTATATCTAATCTCATCTAATCATTCTCACACCCTTCTTCGTTTGCTAACACCAAATCAACTATCCCTCAAAGCTAACTTTCCTTCAAATGTATAATATGTATCATTATACCATCATATCTCTTAAAGTCACCAACTAAATTATCAAGCTATAATCTATCCTAAACCTTAAGATGTAATGATCTCAAATAAAAATTCATTCCTATAATACTCATATAATCCATAAATTCTTCAAGAACAAATCTCATTACTTAATATAAATATTAAAATAATATTATCTTCAAATTAATATCTTTAAATGAGGATTTTAAATCTGTGGCGCTACAGTAATGGCATATCATGAGCTTAGATCCAGAACAGAGACTGAATAAACTCCATTTGGGATGGTGGAGTGCTACCATCGAATTCCTTCAGCACCAATATTTGCCTATCAAAAGACCACGGCCTCCCTTCCATAATTCTTCTCTTATTAGCTTCATCAATGAACTCAAAAAGCCACATGTTGTCCATTAGCTCTTTGAACTTCATCCCCCCTACAATGAGCCAAATCCTTGAGAGGACCGATTTGAAAGCCTCCCTATTAACTTTCTTTTTTTACCACACCTTCCCCATGAGACACTTTCCACCTATTGCCTTCACTTCTTCAACCACACACCCCCCTCCTCCACTTGGATTCCTATCTTCTACCCCTCAATCAAAGAAATCTTTCCACATAACTCTTCCAGCTCTTCTGCCATCCTTTTCTGTTCCATCGTACTGCTCCTCTTGACTCTTTCCTCCACTGCCGTTCGCTGGTAAGAGACTAGTCCCTCAAGCACTCGTATAAAAAAAATTACTTGTGTTTTATAATTATAAAAAAATGTGAGAAGTACATATTATTAAAAAAAATGGTTAAATATCTTTTTGCCCCCTGTGGTTTAACAACATTATTTTTTGTCCTCTAGGGTTTAGTTTTTATCATAGGAGGTATTTCGGGTTTACATAAAGACGGAGATGGTACTTCTGTCTAAATTTCGTCCAAAATTTGATAGATAGCTACGTCAGCACAATTAAGAAATTGACACTTCATATACCTAATTAAAAAATAATAATAATAATTTTTTTTTTTTTTAAAAAAATTGAAAACAATTAAAAAAAAACAAAAACAAAAACAAGTTTTGCGGTGACTGTAGCCACCTCTTCGGCCATTTGGGGGGTGGCCCTATCTGGCTAGATTGCCACCCCACAGTCCATGAGGGTGGTTCGGCTACCCTCAAGGGGCTAAATGGAGGTGACTGAAACCACCCCAAAAATAGAGGTGAAGTTGAAGTAGGAGGGTTATAGGTGAAGCTTTTCAGCTTCAGTTGCGAAAGATGGAGCTGTCAGAAAAATGGAGTCGATGACAAAAAATAGAGGTGCATCTTAAGTAGGAGGGTTAGAGAGAGCCATCACAAGTACAAGTGAGAGCCAAGCAGGAAATCTTGTTTATAACATGGTGAGCATCAATGGTAATGAAAGAGAATGTAACGGCGATACATTTGAAATACCAGGACTGGAACTTGAAACTCGGATTAGTAAGCTTGAGAGAGTGATTGCTAAGCTAAAAGCAACAATATTTAGCGGCAGATTTGAGGCATAGAGGTGGCTAGTCACCCTCAATTTTTAATTTTTTAATTTTAAGTTTTAATTAAGTATATGAACATGTGTTAATTTTTTAATGGTATTAAAGTGACTTTCTGTTAAATGTTAGACGGATGGACTATCTCCGTCTTTATGTAAAGTCGATGTACTTTCTGTGATAAAAACTAAACTATAAAAGACAAACAAATAAAATTGTTAAATCACATTAGACAAAAAAAAATATTTAACAAATATATATATATATATATATATATATATATAATTCTCTTTTTTAAATAAATTCGTATAAATTAATTACAACCAAGTGATTGGTAAGTGTACCTACTAGGATTAGGAAGATCCTTTCCCAAAGTCTATTAAATGCCGCCTATAAATTCGGTTTGTTTTTTTCCTGAAAACTCTCATCCTCTACAGTAGGAGGAGAGTGGTGGAGAATTTTTTGCTCAAGCCCCACCCCGACTGACCACCCCCCCCCCCCCACCATGTTCCAGCACCTGCTCCACTTACTGCCAGGCATTTGCCCTCAACACCCTCCTCCACGCCTGCCACGACGCGCGCGGGACTCCACTTTCTCACCCCACATTCCTCGTCTGGGCCTCCAACACCTCTCTCGGCAAGACGCTAGTCTCCGCCGGCCTCGCGGCCTCCTCTCTGCTCTCCACGTCCCATTCCAGACCCCGAAAATTCCTCTACCTCAAGCCCGTCCAGACCGGCTTCCCCTCCGATTCAGACTCCTCCTTCGTCTACCGCAAGCTCTCCCGCCTCTCTCTCCGACGCCACTCCCTTTTCCCTCTCTTCTCCTCCAACCACGTACTCAGGGCCTCCGTCCCTGCCGCCAATGCGGTCTTGGGCCAGGGGATTGCTGAGAATGGCGAGTGCGAGATCCGACATCTGGGGTGGTACGAGGAGAGGGTGTTAGAAGGGGAGCGGGCAAGCGCTGCCGCCTCCGAGTTGGTTTGTAAGACGCTGTACGCGTGGAAAGACGCCGTGTCGCCGCACTTGGCGGCGCAGAGGGAGAACGCGGTGGTGGAGGACGCTGCGGTGCTGCGAGAGTTGCTCAGGTGCTTGAGAGTGGAGTTGGAAGGCGGCGGAGATGAGAAGAAGGAAATGGATGCTTTCTGCGTCGTTGAGACCGCTGGTGGGATTGCGAGTCCAGGGCCTTCTGGGTCGCTTCAATGTGACTTGTATAGGTACGTCATCACTTATTTATTTATTTATTGTTTTTATTTCATTTTCTTTTGTGGCTCATAATTGTTAGTGTCCTTCGTATTGTAACGCCATACACTAGCTACTATTTAGTTTAAAACCTCTCTCCCATTTCTTTGTCAAGTCAATTAAAATCCAAGCTAGTTCTCAAAATCAAAGCAAACCTTTCTTTACCAACAGATGCCGGGTTTTTAGAAACTATCATGACAATGCGCCTTTTCAGAAGCGTCATTGTAAAACACTTTTCTTAATGTAAAATGAGAGAGAGACTTTTCTTTCATAGTAGATGCTAAAACTGAAAATCCTTAGCATTTTTCCTTTTCAATATCATATCATTGTATGCACTTTCAATTCACTTGCTAGCCGATAATAATGTGAAATATCATTTAAATCAAAATATGCTCATGGTACAATATATATTCTAATATTCATAATCCGAAAAACATATTATTTACTTAATAATTTAATTTATAGTTTTGTTAAGAGTACTCTCCTATTTAACACTGGGTCATCAAGTGTACTCTCCCATTTGATACTAGTTCGCTAAGCTCACTCCCCCACTTGACACTAGGTCGTTAGGCGTACTCCCCCACTTAACATTGTGATATCAAGCGTACTCTCCAACTTAACAGTGGGTTGTTACCTGTATTCTCCCAACTAACGCTGGGTTGTTACGCACAATTTCCCACTCAATACTAGGTCATTAAAATTCTCATTCTCATAAAAATTTATTTTTTTAAAACTAATCTTTCCATTTCGTTTATAATACTTGTACTTTCTTTGAAACTTTTCTTTAAATTCATTTTCTTGTAGATCATGTAAAGCACAGTGCAATAATGACATGTAAAATATTTACAATGCGGGGCTCATATTCACAAGTAAACTATGCATGTACATGGTAAAAGCAGTTCATAATAAAATTAGTTATGTTGTTGGTGGGAAGCTTTATTTATTTTTTATTTTTTTTGATGTCGGGGAACCTTTCCAAGGCAGGGTCCTTCGGACCCACCCCTGTAGAGTAAACTCCGATCCTGTACACCGCACCTTCGGAAGTTTTCCTACACAGAACTGGTTAAATCGCTGGCTTTTCACTATGGGGTGTGGCCCCAAAGAATTGTTTGCACCCATGAGGTGTTGAACCTTGGACCTTGAAGGGGATGATACCTCAAGACCAAGGCCTCCACCACTTGGGCCAACCCCTTGGGGTTGTGGGAAGCTTTATTTATCCAAACATGTAAAACATATTTCAATACTATTGGTAAGAAGTTTTACTTACAACTTTTGCTAAATCCTTTGCCTACTTGTTTGCCTTTATCACTTGTTTGTCTGCATCATATTACGTTTACTCGTTAGGGCTTACTTTCGTTTGGAAACCTTAAAACTTATTTCATAGCTTCATCAACCTTTCCAAATTTAAAAGTCCTAACTTTTCAAATCTGGACAGTCCCATTTGAGTGGACTGTAAACGCAGTTGTGAACAGGGCTCTCTAGAATTAGCTCATTCAAACGGGGATCTCTACTTCTAGAATTAGCTCATTCAAACGGGGATCTCTACTTCTAGAATTAGCTCGTTCAAATGGGGATCTCTGCTTCTACCTCGTTTGACCGGGGTTCTCTGCACCTCAACTTGAAAAACCTACTCAAACCGATTTCTAACACTTCCAAATCCTTCATTTACTCCACCTACGCCTATACAACCAAACTTGCATCTCAAAACAACAACTTTTATGTTAAAATCCTTGCCTTTTTATGAAAACCTTAGTTTTCCGTACTTTTCTCACCTTCTCCAAATCATAACTCAAATACCCTAACCACAACCCAATATTTTCATTTGATCAACACAACAACCACAAGAATTCAACACAACTTCCAATACAACATCAAACAAACCCTAAACATCAAATATTCCCAAAGCATATAACTTTAGGTTCAAAAAAATCTTAATGCAAGTTTATCAAGCTTTCTCAACTTCATTAACCAGCAATTGCTTCCATACTTTATGCCTTTGGACTGTGGCGTATGTCTTCCCGGTGTCGATTAGTTACGATGACTTTCTTGTTCGCTTTTCCCTTTCTAGTTAGGTGATCCCATTGTATACTCCCGGTGTACTTTGGGGTGCCTTTACACTTTCAATAAGATTGACTTTTACTTATCAAAAAAATACAATTCATGAATGAAAATGAGAAATGCGAGGAAACGGAGTGTAAGAAAATTATACCTTCAAGATCTTCTCCAAGCTTCTCCTTTCTTCTGTCACAACTTTCTCTCTCTAAAACCTTCTTCTCTCTCACTAAAACTCTCTTCTAACAATCAAAAACTAGACCTCCAGCAAGGCTTTGGACGAACTGAAAGAGAGAATGGATTTTATCTCCTCAGCTCAGGTGTTTAAGTAGAGATTTTTGCGCCTACTGTACACTGGCGTTCAAATGGAACATATCCCTTTCGAACAGCACCGACTATGTCGCACCATAGAAACTTAGACACGTGGAGATATTTTCCTGTTTGAACGGTGTTGTGTCAGATGCAATAAATTTGCGTCGAGTTAACGTCACGTTGTTTCATGCAAAATTTGACACGTGGAGTTGTTGTTCCGTTCAAATGGCACGTTTAACCCGTTTGAATGGCATTTGACAATCGACATTAAATTGGGCATCAAATCAATCTTTTCCGCATGTGACGAAATTGTGGCCGTCAATATTCACCTGCCACTCGATCATGGGTTAACACAAGGAGATGTTTCGTTCAAACTACACATTCTTCTGTACGAATGCGGATAACTTAGATTTGATCTTTGTCATTCGTTTTCTTGTGCTTGCCGCTATCTAACACGTGGTACCGTGTCTTGTTTGAATAGGGCTACCTTCCGTTTGAATGGGACATTCTGGTTCTAGAAATTTTCTAATTTTTCAAGCCTAACTTCCAAACCTAATTGATTCGACATCTTTGGGTCTAACCATGTGTAATTTCAACTTGATGAGACATATCTTTTATTAAAATTTTATTTTATTATTCTTTTTTTTTTGATAAGTAATAATGATATAAAAAGCGCAACCCACATACACGAGAAGTATAAAAGAGAGCGCCTAAGAGGGAGAAAAATGAAAAAAGAAATCAGAGAAACTAATCCCTATAGGAGCAAGCCAAGCGGCCGTCCAGGAATACAAAGTAAAGAAGAAGAAATGAGTCAATTCTTCTATGGTCCTAGTGGAGTTCTCAAAGCATCTAGCATTTCTTTCATTCCAAATACACCACATGAGACACAGAGGGATCATCTTCCACACTACCGCGGTTCGGGAACGTCCTTCCGACCGCCAACAATCAAACAAGCCCCTCACCTTGCAAGGCATGACCCAATGCAACCCAAACCGATCAAAAATAGTATGCCAAAGAATGCTCGCGGTCTCACAATGGAGAAGAAGATGATCGATTGACTCTCCCTTCTTCTTGCACATACAACACCACTCCACTATCACTAGGTTCCTCTTCCGCAGGGTGTCGTGAGTCAAAATCTTGCCTAAGGCCGCGGTCCACCCGAAAAAAGCCACTCGCAAAGGCACCTTAGTACGCCAAATGCTCTTTCAAGGAAACACCTCATGATCTAAATTAGACAAGGCCTTGAAAAGTGACTTAACCTCGAACTTGCCTTTCTTAGACGATGACCAACGAATACGATCCATAGAACCTGTGGATATCTTGCAAGAGTACAACCGGTCCAGGAAAGAAGAAATCAAATCCATCTCCCAGTCCTGTACGGGCCGCACAAAAATGACATTCCACTCGACCACCCCACTCCTCCACATGAAGTTATCCTTCACCCAAGCTTCTTTATGTCTGGCGATGTTGAACAAGGACGGGAAAGCATGCTTCAAAGAGGAATCCCCACACCAAATATCATGCCAAAAACGAACTTTCGAACCCACCTCCACCTCAAAACGGATGCCTTTGGCAAAAAAATCCCAACCTTGACGAATGTGCTTCCATAAGCCCACACCATGGGAACCCGAGACCTTCTTTGTGCACCACCCACCATCCTGATCTTCATACTTAGATTTGATAACCTTATACCACAAAGCCTCACTCTCATTCGCATCTCCAAAGCCATTTACCTAGGAGAGCTTGATTAAACTGATGCAACTTTCGAATGCCAAGCCCGCCGTACCAAAGGGGACGACAAACTTGATTCCAATTTATAAGATGCATCTTAGGCTCGTCTCCCATCCCTCCCCATAAGAAATCTCTTTGAACTTTCTCAAATCTTTTAGCTACACTCATAGGGATCGGAAATAGAGACAAAAAGTAAGTCGGTAGATTAGAGAGCGTACTCTTAATAAGAGTTAAACGACCTCCTTTAGAGAGTTACATTCTCTTCCAACCTACCATTTGACGCTCCATCTTTTCGATCACATCATTCCACATAGCTGTATCCTTATGCGCCGCCCCAAGAGGGAGACCCAAATACTTCATAGGCAAATCGGCAACACTACACCCAAAGATATCAGCTAAACCCCCAATGTTCTCCACCTCCCCAATAGCCACAATTTTAGACTTTCCAAGATTCACTCTCAAACCCGAAACAGCTTCAAAACATAAAAGAATGAGCCGCACATACCGGATTTACTCAATCGAAGCTTCACAAAAAATCAAGGTGTCATCAGCAAATAAAGAGTGAGAGACCACCAACTCCAATAATACCCTATTTCCCACTGAGAAGCCAGTCAAAAAGCCTAGGTCAACCGTCGCATTCACCATCTTACTCAATGCCTCCATAACAAGCGCAAAAAGTAACGGAGAAAGCGGGTCCACTTGCCGAATTCCCCTCGAGCTATTAAAGAAGCCTTTTGGAGAACCATTCACAAGAATGAAAAATCTTACCGACGTAATACACCACTCTATCCAAGCCCTCCACCTCTCGCCAAACCACACCTATGCAGCAAATACAACACAAAGTCCCAATTAACATGGTCGTAGGCCTTCTCCAAATCTAATTTGCAAAGAACACCTGGCACCCCTAACTTCATGCAACTACCCACATATTCATTTGCAATAAGAACCGAATCTAGGATTTGACGACCCCCAATAAAAGCATTTTGAGAGTAGGATATGATCTTACCCAACACAGTTCTCATCCTGTTGGCAAGAACCTTAGATACAATTTTGTACACCCCTCCCACCAAGCTAATGGGCCGAAAGTCCTTCATCTCCACCGTTTCCGCCTTTTTTGGGATCAAGGAAATAAAAGTTGCATTCAAGCTTTTCACCAGCTGTCGTCTACGATGGAACTCGGCAAAAACAGCCATAACATCATTCTTAACAACACCCCAACAAGCTTGAAAGAAAGCCATGGAGAAGCCATCCGGACCCGGAGCCTTATCACCATCCATACCTTTAACCACCTCCCAAACTTCCTTTTCCTCAAAATCTCTTTCTAACCACCTTTTATCCTCCTCATCAATGGACAAAAAAGGCTGGTTGTCCATTCTAGGTCGCCACGTGCTTTGTTCCGAGTATAAGCTTTGATAATACCTCACAGTGTGATCTTTTACCTCAGCCGGATCATCGGATAAAACGTCATTAATACGAAGCACTTTCACACGATTATACTTGCGATGAGAGTTAGCCATTTTATGAAAGAAACGAGTATTGCGGTCCCCCTCCTTGAGCCACAAAGCTTTCGATTTTTGGCGCCAATGAATTTATTCACACAACAAGGTGTTCGCCAGATCTTTCACCATATCCGCCTTTCGGGCCTTCTCCTCCTGGGCTAAGCCTCTTACCTCTGCCAACTCATCCAACTCCTGAATACCTCCCAACAACTCTTTTTTCTTCCTCCCAATGTCCCCAAACACCTCCTCATTCCACTTTTTCAAATCCAATTTAAGGGATTTCAATTTCTTAGCTAGCACAAAACTAGGTAAACCCTCAACCGAATAAGACCCCCACCAAGACCTAACCTTGTCAACAAAACCTTCAGCTTTCTTAATATCTTATCTTTCTTTTAGCCTTTAATTTACTCAGGTGTTGCACAAAGGCTCTATGCAGGTAGAACATTTTCTTTATTATGTAAACTGTTAATTCAGGTCTTTGTTACATGTATGGGCAGGCCTTTGCGTTTACCTGCTATTCTTGTTGGAGATGGGCGGCTTGGTGGTATTTCTGGAACCATTTCAGCTTATGAGAGTTTGAAACTTCGAGGTTACGATGTTGTTGCTGTTGTTTTTGAGGATCATGGTCTTGTAAATGAGGTGCCATTATTGTCTTATCTGCGAAATAGGTAACTTTTCTCTTATTAATTTATTTTTGTACACTGTATGATTCTAAGAAATTATAAGCAAACTATAATACGCTCATCACAAATTGTGTATTTTGATTTTCTCTCTTTAACGTAATCATGTGCTTTGCCATCTAATAATTTTTAATTTTTCTCATGTAGTAGCAGTGGTTTATATGTATATTCATCTATGATCATTTGTTCTTTTTAGGGTGCCTGTCCATGTGCTGCCACCAATTCCAGAAGATTTATCAAATGACCTAATGGAATGGTTTGATGACTCCTGTGGTGTATTTGATTCTCTGAAGGAAAAAATGTTATCAGCTTATTCAGAGAGAATTAAGAGATTGCATGACATGCCAAAGAAGGCGGGAGAGATTTTCTGGTGGCCATTCACTCAGCACAAACTTGTACCCGAAGGAGCTGTTACGGTGATTGATTCACGATATGGTGAGAATTTTGCGATCTTCAAGGTTCGTGTCATAGCAATGGTCAATAGTTTGATTTTCCCCCCTCCCCTCTTTTTTAATTATATTTCTTCTTTTTTGTTTTGCCTTTTTTTGCTTCCTTTATTTTTTTCAGTGTGCTTGTTTCTAACCTTGTATCTTTGTCTCTCTTTATCATTTCATGCCGCAAAAGTAATATGCCAAACTATGTTCAATTTCCATTGTAGGATCAGAATAATGGATTCATAACTCAACAGTTTGATGCATGTGCCAGTTGGTGGACTCAAGGACCTGATGCTACTTTACAGGTCGTTCTCATGAGTAGTTTCTAAGCCTTTTCTTTTCTTCATTGTGTACCCCATATGTCGGAATATTTCTCCTTAAAGGGGATCTAAACCATGCGGTCTGTGTGCTCACATAATTTCCCCATAATTATTTACTCAAAGTGTGGTCTAAGCATAGAGTTATTGTAATTCATCTTCTTCATTGATAGCATTTCTGAAGTATTTAATGTGGTGTTTTTTAGGGGGCTTCAGACTGAGCTTGCTAGAGACTTGGGTTATGCTGCCGCAAGATTTGGGCATGTGATGTTTCCTGAGAATGTTTATGAGCCAGTCTTAAAATGTGCAGAGCTTTTGCTTGAAGGTGTGGGGAAAGGTTTGTATTTTTTTCTTTCTTTTTTCCCATCTATGTATTAGAATTTTTTTTGTTGAAATTATTGCTTCAGGTGTTTTTGATAGAAATTTCCGGAAGTTTGGGCTGTCTCATGCGATAAGTTTTTTTTTGTTTTTTTTTTTTGATAAGTCTGTCTCATGTGATAAGTTGAATCCATAATTGAGTAAATGATAGTCTTCGTATTTAGTTTTAGGGTCAGCCAAGGATAATACTGATGGTACGAAGGGATCCAAGGAGTGGTCATATATTAAGAAGAGATTGTTTTTCTCATTTATTTTCTCATCTTTTCTTCTATTATATTTTATTACTTATGTGATTGCTGCATATGGATAATGCTAAGGTTGCTCTGTATGCAGGTTGGGCTACCCGAGCATATTTTTCAGATAATGGATCTACGGCCATTGAAATTGCTCTCAAGATGGCATTTCGTAAATTTTCCTTTGATCATGGAATCCTTTCTGAGGATAACACAGCTGGAAGAAGTGTTGAGCTCATGGTGGGCCTCACTAATCCTTTTCTCCTTGCCTACTGATAGTGTACATATTTTATGATAAAATTATTATTTTTTTGTATATATATTTTTTGATAAATAGGGCTTTTGTTTTTTTGTTATTTTCTGACTGTTAAAGGGTGAATTTTCTCTTAATATTCAAATAGAATGCTGGTAACTCAGGCAGGTTTATTTCAGGTTTTAGCTCTTAGAGGATCTTATCATGGTGATACTTTAGGTGCTATGGAAGCACAAGCACCATCGGCTTATACAGGCTTCCTCCAGCAGCCATGGTATGAACAGTTTGTGACAAAAGCATGTGTGGAAACACTCCAAATTTATTTCTTTTATATACTTTGAATTTTGGAGTTTGTCTTGGTTAATAAATGGTATTATGCCTCTAGTTTTTCATGGTTCCTTATAATGTGTATGTAAGGCTTTAGATGATGTGGGCTGACACTGGAATAGCTCATGCATTTGTTGTACAAAAGAAAATTAAAACATTGAAGCAATTAGGTTTCATATAGCTTGTGTGTATTTTTCATAAGAAAATAGTTTCCTCTTCTTCTCCAAGAATACGCACGTGTCTGTGAAAAACAAGCTATTAATCATCGAACCTTTATAACAATTGATTTATGATAATGCTTAAAATTCAGTTAGCTCATTGCTCTCTCTCTCTCTCTCTCTCTCTCTCTCTCTAGTGGCGGTGCGTGCAGGTGCTTCCCACCATTTCTTGTCATTGGTGTACTGGTTCTCTTTGTTCTTTAGCTTTGCTAGGATTTGGGTGGTTTCATGGTTATCTGGGAAGATGTTCTCGACGTTGTCTGAGGAGCTTGCTGCAAGTTTTGCATCTTGTGGTCTTCGTTAGTGGTTTAAAGGCCTATGGGGAAGTTTTTCTTTGTAGAATCGAAATCCTTTGAATTCATTCTTGAGCCGGGGGTAATTCTTTTAGGCTACACATATTGAAAAGAGGGAAAGGGTATCTTCGATTGATTTTTTTTGGGAAGAGATGGAGTTTTTTGGTTGCTCTTGACTGTCGGTGCAGTGGCTAGACTAGAAAATGCAGGCTTCATGCAAAAACTCTGGAATGGTCAGAATGTAGTCTTGGGTCAACGCTGTTGTAATACCCACGGGAGGTATATGGCCATTGAAGAGTTCAATGGCAGTGGGGGAGGGCAAGAAAAAATGGGGTTGGTACAGGTTTGTGGAGGTGTTACAGTTCCTGTTGTCTCCGCTTATACCTACAAAAAGGGATCCCCTGATTGCCATTTCTCATCACTATTACATTGTTGGAGGACTCAAAGGCTGGGACATCCCAAGGAGGCTATCTAGAAAGTTTTTCTAGTGTTCTTAACGTGGAGCATTTTGAGAGAAAGGAACTTACATCTATTTGAGGACTACGAGTCTAATGTGTGTTTAAAATCATCTTTTTTGAGATATTTCTTGGATTGGTCTGTAACCTGTGTTCAAAATTTCTCCTCTTCGAATATTTTTAGATCTTGTTAACCTTTTAGATTCTAGACACCTTTAAGATTGTTGTTTCTCTTTTTATACTTTTCGTGTATGAGGAATTTGCCTTTTCTTTTCAATAAATTATTATTCATAAAAAAAATAAAAAAATAAAAAAAATGATTTATGGATTTTCACAGGTACACTGGAAGAGGTCTTTTTCTGGATCCTCCTACAGTCTACATGTGCAACGGTGTATGGAATCTTTCCTTGCCTGAAGGGTTGTGTTTTGGGAACCCAAAGCTTGAAAATATAGGTAAACTTTAAAATTTTATTTATTTATTTATTTTTATTTATGTCTACTGTTATTGTTCATTGTCATTTAGGTACCTTCTTAACTTTATTTGACATTTTTTACAGCCTTCAGTTCGCGCAATGAAATTTTTCATAGGATAAGGGACAATTCAGATCTAGCTGAAATTTATTCATCTTATATATCACAACAATTATCGCAATATTCAGGATCAGGAGGGTTTAAACATATAGGAGCACTGATTTTGGAACCAGGTAAGATAAGTTATATTGTTATTCTTTTTCAATTTCTTCCATTTGTCTATGGCACATTTTCATTTTAGTGTCTTATACATTTGGAAACTGAAAGTAACTTTTGAATGAAGTTCATTCTATATTTGGAAACTTGATGCTTCATAACGTGAAAAAGGATCTAATGAGCCCCATTTCTGAGTTGATGTCATCTTCTGCATTTCATTCTATCAAATGCAGCTTTGGAGGCTTTTGGCCCTTCTGGGCCTCCTTTGTTGGTTTCACCTCGGAAAAGTCTTACTCTAGATGATGGGCTTACTGAGCTTCTAACTTATTACATTTCTTTGGTTATTGGAAGAAAATGCAAGTGAATTGAAGGAAACTATAAGCACTTCTTGCCTGGTTGAATTCTGTGTTGGATCCCGGATTTGAATTCTAGGAGAAAATATATGATATTTTTAAAACAATCCAAATAAGAATTTCATTAAGCTTATCGATTTAGATACTTATTCTTATAAATTCAATAGTTCGCTAATTAATGTTGAATATTGCACATGTTGCAATAATTTCTGATTTGTTGGCAACTTTTTTTCTTCAAAACTTTGACTAATTCATTGAGAATAACCTTTTCCCACACTCAATTTTATATGAATTTTCCAAATTTCCAAGACTTTTCCATTGCATTGGCTTCTCTGATTTTTCATCTCCTGATTGCAAATGCGATTTTTTGGTATAACCATATTTAGGGACTTTCTTGGCATTAATGAATCTTTAGTAGCACACTTTTTGCTATATTGGTATCAATGAATGTTAGACCTGTACTCTGGACCGTGCACTCATACAATGTGTTCAGTATTGGTATTTCTGATCTGGATGAGATCATGTACTATCATATGCCTATTTTCTGCTGACGTGCGTGCTCTTTCCTGGAAACTCTGCAATTTTCTCATTCAATGGTTCTGATTGTTATATAGTTATTCTAGCTGCTGGGGGAATGCATATGGTTGATCCACTTTTCCAGCGGGTACTTGTTAATGAGTGCCGAAGTAAAAGAATTCCAGTTATCTTTGATGAGGTTTTTACAGGTTTCTGGCGTCTGGGAACCGAGGTTGGTTGCCCTTTAGTGACATTTAATTCTTTTTTTCCTTAGATCACTTGATCCGAAAAATTGTTTTTCTTCTGGCAGACTGCAGCAGACCTACTTTGTTGTGTACCAGATATAGCCTGCTTTGGGAAGCTGATGACTGGTGGGACTATACCCTTGTCTGCCACATTGGCAACCAATGCTGTATTTACCTCCTTTATTGGAGACTCAAAGGTAATTTATTGTGCTGGCTTTTCTTTTGTTTCTTTTTTAATTTCATGTGTCAGTTAGGGGGTTTCTTATGGAAGACAATATTATGTAGGAATTTGAGATAATGGCTTCTGGTGGTATGGTTTTGGCTGCCACATTTGTTGCCTTTGATGTTTTTGTATGCATTTCACCCTAGAGTCAAAATATTGTAATAGGACTGACAGGGACTGGTAATAGCAATGCTAGGAAACTTTAGGGTTTAGGATCGGTTTGTATGCTGTAAAGTCCTAGTCAGATAGAGATATTTTGTTGGTGTATTCTTACTTTATAAAGTCCCTTTTCTTGGTGAATCTGCCCATTTTTTTTTTGTCCGAGTATTTTTTGATACATTATTACCTAACATAGAGAGGTCCTATTTTGGCTGTCAAAGCAAAATTATGCTTTCAATAATTTGGTGACATGGTATAAATCTGTTCATTTTAACTTACTGCATTCAAGTAAACCAAACTTTGAGGTAGTCTGCGTATATTTTAGATGAATATTGGTAGTTAAATAGAGGTTTAAAATACGTTTATAGGATTATTAAATGTTAACTTAGCACCCTTTGGAAGAGTATTTAGCAGCATAAGTCCCCATGATTTTTGCTTGGTTGGCCTCCCTAGAGAAGATCCCCACCATGACTAACCTAAGTAAGCAAAGTCATTATGGATGATTGGTGTTGTATGTGTAAAGGGAGCAAGGAATCTGTGGATCATCTTCTACTCCAAAGTGAGATTGCTAGTGCCTTAAAGAGTGCTATTTTTAGTGGTGTTGGGTTAGCTTGGGTTATGCCTGAACAAGTGGTAGTCCTTTTCGCTTGTTGGAAAGGATTGTGTGGCAATCCTCGGAGTGTAGTAGAGTGGATGATGGTTTAGTTTTTCCTTTTGTGATTTCTTTAGAGGGAAATAAATAATAAAAGTTTTGAATACTGCAAGAGGACAGTAGTGGAACTAAAGCCTTTCGTTTTCAATTCTCTTTACCACTAGATAGTTGTTTTAGATTGTCTTAATTTGCTTAGTTTTTATGATTTTCTGGATCTTTTTTCTTTTTCTAGCTAGGTGTATTTCTTATATATTTCTTGTGTACCTAAGTTGCGCATTTTGCACTTTTTAATAATATTTAAATTGCTAAAAAAAAAAAAAAAAACTCCAGAGCTTTACTTTTTCTGTTTTGTAACATATCTCCACTGAGTTTTTCTTTTTCTCTCTCTTTCCCTGAAAACATATATTAATTTAATAAGTGCATAATAACGCTATAATCATAAAAAGATCAAAATTTTTAATTAATGAATGTCTGTTTTTTTTTTAGGTTTCTGTCTTTTGCTTTTCCCATTTCTGCTCTTTATAGCTTTCAGTTGACGTATTTGTTGTCTTTGTACTCTGAAAATTCCTGACACCATCTGTCTTAGAATCTGTGTTCTCCCTAGTTGTGTATACTTTTGTTCTAAACAGATCTCTGAAACTATTTAAATGATAAATAATGAGCTGAAGTTCTCTTCATTCTGTTACAGCTCAAGGCCCTTTTGCATGGACACTCATACTCTGGACATGCTATAGGGTGCACAGCAGCTGTTAAATCCATAGAATGGTTTAAAGATCCTCAGACAAATCTTAACATCGCTTCTGAAGGAAGGTCGCTTAGGGAGGTATGTTGATTATCATTATCATTATTTTTTGGGTTCTTAGATATTACAAATCTTCCATTAGCATCAACATTACAAATTTACTAATGGGGTGCTTCAGGCCCTCATTTTTTAATATATATAATAAATGATCACTGTTCTGAGTAGTAGTAAGGGGCTCAACCTTATATGCTTTACGATAAACATTCAAGCCAATGATTCATAAAATTAAATGAAAAAAAAAAAAAGGCGCCAATGGTCTTTGGACCAAATGATATATCCTTCCCCCCCCAAATAAGGGGAGCAGGGAAAGATTATAGTTCAATTCTGTTCTGGTTGTGTTCAAAGGTTCAAAGCTTTCAGTTTCCATGATTAAATATTCAGTTTGCAAATTAAAAAAAAAAAAAAAAAAGCTTCCTTAATATAGTTTGGAAAAAAATGCATTAACCCCTTCCAAGTATACGCTCTTTTTCGATCTTTATTCTTTTTAAACCCCCCCTTCCTGAAGGTTCTGAATTTTGCAATGTTGTCCATTCGTTAGCCAATTTCATCTTCTATGACGGAAAATGACTCATGTGTGTTGCATGTGGGTTTTTTAGTGGATAAAACATCCAAAATAGGGGTGAATGGCTACCCCCAGATGCCCAATGTGGGTGACTACAGCCAACCCCATTTTTTATTTTGTTTTGTTTTTTGGTTGTTTTTTAAAAGGAGAAATGGGGGCATTTTGGACTTTTCATCCACTAAAAACCCATGTGCGACATATTTGAGTCATTTTCCGTTAGAGAAGACGGAAATGGCTAACGGATGGTCTCATTTCCACTTTTTAAACATTGGAGGCAAGATCGAAAAAGCGTGTATACTTGGAGGGGTTAATTGTTTTTCCCCAGATAGTTTCTTTTCCCTTGCTAGTTCCTATGAGAGTAAAAGAAATGGTACAACCTCATTTTTAGTATATAAATCTACCTTAATTTTACTTGCAATTACGTTCTGATAGATGTTTTAACTATTTGAACTTGAAAGAGACATGTGGAGACAGTTGATCATCTCTTTTTCCACTATGAGGTCGCCAGGGCACTATGGTATGCTATTTTCAGCCGTTTTGGATTGAATTGGGTTATGCCTAATAGGGTGGCAGATCTTTTTGCCTGTTGGTGGACGGGAAGTCGTTCACAGAATGCTACGGTGTGGAAGATGTTCCCTCTTTGCCTTTTGTGGTGTTTGTGGAGAGAGAGAAATGCGAGATGTTTTGAGGATTTTGAGAGGTCTTTGGAGGAGCTTAAGTCTTTTTTTTTTTTTTTCTCTCCCTGTTCACTTGGACAGCTGCTTATTTAGCTCTGTTAGTGATCAACTTTCCCGATTTTCTTGTTCTTTTAACTTCTTCTTCTTAGGCGTTTTCTTGTATACGTTCTGTGTACTTGAGTTGCACCCCTGCGCTTTTTGGTATATACATATAAATATCCCCAGCTTCAATTACATGTAGAGAAGCTATGAATTAATTCTTGTAGCCCTTGTTAGCCCCTAAAATAGACAAACTTATGGAGGCTGCTGTTTCTGTTCAGCTTCATTACAACAATTTCGCCTAGTAGTGATCATGCTAAAATAATTTTTACTTATGGGAACCACAAATCGAATTTATTTTTTCAAATACTTGCAGTTATGGGATGAAGACTTGGTGCGACAGATTTCATCAATTCCTGTAGTTCAAAGAGTGGTTGTGTTGGGAACTCTTTGTGCCTTGGAACTCCGAGCAGAGGGCCGTAATGCTGGGTATTGTCTGATCAGCTTCTCTGAACTATTTTTAAGTGTCATCTTCTATTAACTGTCATTGTAGCTCCGCATGCATTCTTTAACACTTCCCAACTTGTAAGCTAGAATGTTTCAATATGAAAGTTATGTCCTTAGAAACTCTTTCTTGAAGCATCCTGTACTTGTGCAACTTCTTATTTTGCAATCATATAGGCAGTACACAGTGGTTCTTCATGATTCATGGTAACCCTGAACTCATTAGTAGGGTTATCCAGATCAGGCAAGTACAAAAATTTGAGCTTGTGTGTCTTGAACAGATTATGCCATATCCCTCTAAAAAACAAAATTAGGAAAGAAAGAAAGAATTTCCAAGACATGCTACAGTTGATTTTAGCTAAGGCCAACTGGCCAAGAGAGGCATTGCCCTATTCCTATTGTAACAAACACCTGCCTTTGATCTGGTTTTCTTTTCTTTGTGACTTGATCTTCCACCATATGGATTGCACTACTGCCTTGTTTTCTGGTTCAGAGTCCCTGCATCTCTATAGTTTAATGTTTTTTCCCTCGTTCAAGAAGTTTTGCTCTAAGCAGGTGTCTTTTTACAGGTATGGATCGCTATATGCGAGCTCTCTTCTTCAGAAACTCCGTGAAGATGGTGTCTACACGAGGCCCTTGGGCAATGTCATATATCTCATGTGCGGCCCCTGCACATCTCCTGAGCTCTGCAGCCAACTACTTGTCAAACTTCACACAAGACTTGAAGAGTTTTGCCAAATTAAGGAGTTTACAAAATTCTGAGTTATAGTAATTGAAAGCTATTCTATGTTCTTCTCTTTTATGGGCCCCGTGTAGAGTGGCGGGGCTTCTTTTTGTTAAGGATTTATAACCATCAATAATTTTTATTTATAAGGATCTATAATAATTGATAGTTTTGTTGGGAAATCAAAGAAAATGGTAAGATAAGAAAGAGAGATTGCAATATATGAAACTAGTTGTTTAGGAGTGTTTTAGTGAATAAATGTGACAAATTATCAGTCGATCGTATCTACTTGACAAATTCCCTTAGGGTCCTCCTTTCTCTCTTTCATTAGGATCAGAGATGGAAAAAACCCTCCCTGTAGCCTTCTCCTTCATTCAATTAGAAAAGAAAAGAAAAAAAAAGAAAAAAAAAAGTCACTGCTCTTCCAAAGCTTGTGTATAAAAGAACATTAAGGAGCTACACCACTCGATCGATGCCACACCATTGAGGAGCCGTTGAATAACCATGATCTTGCCAGGCAATCCAATTAAAGTGATATTAATGGAAAACCCGTGATGCAAGTAATCTATTATGATTAAAGCAACCTACGAATTAGACTCAAAAAATATTATTACCAACAATATATCGCGAACATTATTTTAGGCAATCAGCCAATATGAAGCCATGTACACCAAATCAAAATAAATTGGGCAATTAATCATGAACCCTAGAATACACTAGGCAATTGGCCAAACACATGACCATGTACCCCTATATTAATTTGGGCAATTGACTAGCATGCGGTCATGTACCCTATATTAGATTGCATTGATGAATTGATCATGTATCCAAGATTAGAATTGGGTAATTGGCCATGTACCCTAGATCAAGTTATATTAGGCAATTGGTCAACATACGATCATGAACCTATACTAAATTGTATTAATTAGCTAATGAATGACCATGTACTCCTATTCTACGATGAAGGACAAACAACCAGAACAATGCCATAGGCCCCCGTAATGAGCCATAGGGTGCGCAGCTGCTAAGCAAGCAATGAGAAAGAACTTTGATCCCCAAAGGAACCAACAAGTTTGACGATCCAATCTTGGCATTTGAAGTCAGTTACGCTATCACAAATTACCATACAAAAATGGGAGGACAAGGCACCAAATTCAAGCCAAGCACCAAGAAAAAACCCCAACAATAAAGGCTTCACATGAGAATTAATTAGTACAAATAATTTTAGACAATATATGAGAATTTATTACTACAAATGACATGGAGATCAGTTTTAAGGTAAGGCTTAAGAGTGTTGATTAAGTTAAATGAAGTCAAAGGAGGTCCTTGACCAAGCTTGAACCTCCTTTTCAAGTTGACTTATTCTTTGTCAATTAAGAGAGGCACCAAACTAGTGTCTTATCTCTCCCATGGCTGTCATGTGATAGCATAACCGATTTTGGGCTACCAGATTGGGTCACCCAACTCATCAACTTCTCGGAGAGATCATAGGCATTCTTCATCATTCGTGGGGCGACTATTCACCCAAGGGTTTGTCTTGAGGCTCATGGCCCTGTTCTGGTTGTTCGTTATTCATTGTTAGTTAGGGTGCATGGACGAATGTTGACCATTGTCCAATCTTTTTAATAATAATGCTTTTTCTTTATTCATTTCATAAAAATAGTGCATGTTTCTATAACAAAATAATATTATAAATACAATGAGAAATTTATTCTATTCAAATTTGATTTATTCGTTATTTAACTCTTTGAATGTCATCGTTCCAATCAGTTTCCAAATTTGCAGCATATTCAGGTGAATCAAGTCTCTCGCTGCTGCTTGGTCTAACACAACTTTCTCAAATAGATAGTGATTTTCTGGCTTTTCTATTTTCACTACAAGTGCATTCCCAAATGCGATCTCCTTTGTTGCTTCTACCAGTGACAATTCTTCCATATACTTGATAATTTCTCCGCCATCGGTCAATGATTTACTCCCATAAAGAACCAAAGAGAAAACAAAAAAGACAGACCAGAAATCTAAGACCGTTACTCTTAAGGTTTTATATAAACAAACCCTTAGAAAATGAATAAAGAAAATTGAAACCTAAAAAAAAAAAAAAAAAAAAACTTCACCCCATAAATCGCTATTCACAGAAAATATAAAGAGAAAACAAATAAAAACTGCTAGAGACTTAGCAAAAGTAGACTCACCACTATATTATTAATCAAAAATGAAAGGGCCGTGATACGAAGAACGCCGGCGTGCATAACTGCTCATGCACGCTAGGTTTCTTCTTAATTTTTTTTTTTAATAATTATAATAATAAAATATTATGTTTTATTATTTTAAAATATCAAATCACCCCAGCTTTCATCAGGCCAGGCGTGATGTTTAACATCACCCAAAATGAAAGAGTTTGAAAAGTTGGGTTTGTTTCTTCCCTCATCCTATAATGATTCTCTGGCGGCTAAGGTTTTTTTGAAAGACATGGGTGGTTAATCACTTAATTGGTTCAAAGAGCAATCAAATCCCAATTGCCCAATCTTGTCTGGGGCGTATAACAGATTGTCCGATATAATATGATCTTAAAAAACCTAAAAATCTTTTTTTTAAAAAAACTAATATTTCTCTATCTTCCAAAATAAATGAGTACATGTAAAAACTACTTATATTTTTCTCTTGTTTTAGTAACTCTAAAGCCAAGATATTTTGCAGGCCAAGTAGTTTTCCCATGTGCTTTTAATATTTGTTGCTTTTTGTCTGCTTCTCTTCTTTTATTTATTCTTAACAATTATGTGTCGTTTTCATTGTTTGCTGCTCCACCTCTTTTGCGGCAACACAAAAAGGGTGGAAAAAAGTGGACAAGAGTTCGTTCTTATCTTATCCTTAAATGTAAACTATGTTTGGTGGGTAGGGAGTGTTTATCATCTCTCCGTCTGAGTCAAATACACCAAATTTATTAGTGTGCTTGGAGATTCCTGGCCGCTTGATCATAATTATCTGATCATTATTTTTCCCACTTTTTTTTATTTAGTTTTGAAAAAATAAACTTGTTTCATTTAAACCCAATAAAATAATCCTTCTAAAACTAAACTTATTGCAATTGAGAGGCATAGAATTGATTTATGTTTTTATCTACTTTTTATTTTTTTTTATCTATATTTGTGTATTAATGATCTTTGGTATGATCGTACATTCAATTTATGACATTATTCACTCCTTTATAGTTAACAAACAATGATTGGAATCCATAAGGATTCTCTATATTATCTAAATTATTTATTTTACGTTCAAAATTTAAAGCAGATGTATTTACCCATGTACTTTTTTTTTTTTTGGACGTTTCCAAGTAAGGAGAGGACAATAGAGAAGATGATTCGAACTATTGAGTTTCATTTCATGATACGTGATTCCCAGTTATTGAGTTACGGCCCTTTGAGGGCAGTTAACAGTGTACATAATCTCACGTGTACATTATTAAATACACCAAATTTAAATTTATACTATAAAATGAAAGACACAAATTTCCTTCAAACATGTTTGGAATAAATTTTTTTCAACCTACTCTAATAAGTGATAAGTGTCATTCAACATGTTTGGGTTCCTAGATTAGTGAAATGACAATAAATGACCGTTAAAATATTAAAGAAAATATATGAGAGATGACATTTGACACTTATTAAACTGAGTTGAATGAAATTTCCAGTTTAAAAGAAATTTCTGTCTTAGAAGGAATAGTTTCTATGAGATTGGAATATGATCCTTTTATGATTATAGATGAGTATCAACGTAATAATGATAGTAACAATAATTAGGATTAATATCAATTAATCATGATAAGAGAAAGTGTCTGTGGCCAAAAGGGCAATAAAATTCGGAACAAAAAACAGAAACTGGCGTCAGCCTAAAAAAGGAAGTGACGTCAGTGAAACCATTATATATTTCCGAGTGACGTGGCAAGTGCAACGTCCAGGATTTCACGCTCGCTTGTCCTTCGGACGATCCTAAAGCAACGACCAATACGGGTAATAGATCTACGAGAGTCCATCCAGTGCTACACAGAACAGCTGGTCTCACTTTCCTTTTTCAAAGAGCGCAAGAAATCATAGAGTGAAACAAAAAGGTCGTCTTTGTGAGCGGATACCGTTGACTGAAGAATGTGGACTACAGTGGTCTGAGACGCAGCTGATTGTACCACAGTTGATCCGAGAGTCGCCAGTATAGACTCGAATACAAAAGAAGTCTTTGAGACTTCAAACGGTAATCACCTTGCTTTCGATTTTCTCGCTCCCCAAACACTCCTATTTTTCTCACAGGTTTTCCCTCGCTTTCTTGCTCTAAGAAAAGTCTAAAAAGAAGGAATCCCCCAGCAAGTTTTTCTGCTTTGTTTTTCTTTTTGGGGAATCAATCTGTCTTTCAGTAATTTTTGTATTTTGTTTTTCATCAATAGATGGAAAATCTGGAGTTCAATTATGAGGAATTTGCGAAATCTGAGTTGAATTTTAAGTGCTTTGTAGATCTGTGGTGGAAAGTTGTGTTTGTGTGTGTGTGTAGTGGTAGTTAGGGTTTCTGAGTTTGGTTGCAATTTTGGGATTTTTATGCGTTTTTAGTGAGTATGTTGTGGTTTTGGTGTGTTGCAGATCCGGGAGGTGTGGGTGTAAATGCAGACTAGGTTTATGGAGAGGACCAAATCTATGAGTAGAGGAAAGAGGAGTTTGGAGGGAGGAGGAGGAGGAGGAGAAGATGAGCAGCCAGAGAGGAAGCGGCCCGCTCTTGCTAGGTAAATTCTTATGTCAATTTGATTTGTGACTTGAATTGCTTTGTTTGATTGGGATTTCTTAGTTAATTTTTCAATTGCAATGCTAATTGTGGATTGTATAAAGACTAGAATGTTACTTCAGTTGAAGTGTTCAATTGTTAAAATTAGCGTGTCTAAGTTTTTAGGTAGTTGGTTATGAAATAGTCTCTAGTTGTTACTTGGGTGCACCAGAACTTGGTATGGGCTTGCCATTTTAAAAGGAAGGGTGATAATTGCCCTAAAAACTACTTGTGGGTTGCATTTTAAGAAACTTAACAATGAAAAATAGGCTGCCTTATCAGAAGGAAGGCTGATATCTGCGCTCCAGAGGTGCAGATATGGCCATGTTGTTCCATGCATCACTCCAACTTTATAGACGAAAGGAGCTGCAGATAAAACCCAAATTTGGTACCGTTTCAAGAGAAAAACTCTCTATGATAGGTTTCTCATCCAAACAAGTTGCTAATTTGATCTTCCAAATGGGGTTTTTACCCTTCTGTAGTCATTCCATATGCCTACCTTCAAGTGTTTAGGTCGTTGAGGGAACTGTGAGATTTATGGGAATTTTGAAAGGGGAGAAACTTAAACATAATGATATGTGGGGCTTTTCTTTGGTTTTGGAAGATCGTTTTGATCATGTTTGTGTAATTTTTATGTGTTATTTGGTAGGAACACAAAAAGCTAATGGAAAATACATGTTTGTATGATTATGTGCATAAAGATACTGGAAAATAGATGCAAACCTAGGTTTAACAATCATTGTACAAAATAACTAGATTTATAAATATCACAATAGATGCAAACCTAGGTTTAACAATCCGTGTACAAAATAACTAGATTTATAAATATCACAACTAACATATCTTGCATAAATGATAAATTTTGCATCTCATTACTATATAATGGTTTATTATAAAAATGAAGTTCATGGCTCATGACTCATTGGGTAAGATTCTAGATTTGTGTAGCGAAAATCTTATTTTTGTATGTACTATAATTTATTGTGTGGGCTAATGCTAATATGCCTCTTTCCATTCTTTTCTTTTTGTCCAACTTATTTAGCATTCGTATTTTCATTTTCACTTAATTTAAAGTCAATTATATCATGCAGCGTAATTGTTGAAGCTCTGAAAGTGGACAGTCTGCAAAAGCTATGCTCGTCTTTGGAACCTATTCTTCGTAGAGTTGTAAGACTTATGGCTTCTACACTCGATCTTCATACCAACTAATTTTTTTTTTCTTCTTCTAATGGGTTTGAATTGGCTACTTATTATGCTTCATCTCTTTAATTTACCTAGCACTAACCTGCTTTACAATCCATCTAACACCCCGGTACCATGTTGGAAGGTGAGAAGTAGCACACATAGAGTGAGTGGTTTTTAAAGATAGTCATGAGTGCTGTGTCCCACATTGCCTAGTTATTAGGTAAAACTAGGCTTTATAAAAAATCGTAGGGAAGCTCCAAATTGACTAGTCCTTTTAAAGTTATAGTGCATATGTGATTAGTGCTTTTTCTTGGGTCATTACACACCAATCATCACCAGAGTGCTTAAATCATCCTTCTAATGTTTCCTTAATAGTATTAATCTGTGTGGTCACCATTTTGCTATAGGTACTTTGATCTCTATGAATAACCCAAGTATTCATGACATTCTAGATTACTTGTCTTCTTGCTAATGAAGTTTCATATCTTTCCAAAATATAAATATTTTGTTGCTTTTGCACCTGTGCTTTGTTTTATTCATACTGTTTGCCTTTTTATTCATTTTTTCCCTTGTAAATTTTGAATGCTTCAATCCGTTACTTCTTTTCATTTCATATGCTAATTTTCAATTTTTTTTTTCATTGGACTCGTAGGTTATCAATGGGTCTATGTCTTTTGATATACAGAGATTTTCTCTTCAGAAAATGGTTCTATCACTTAAAATGGTCTCTTTAGTTATTAATGGGTCTATGAATTCTGATTCTATAGAAATAAGGGAGTGTGTAGTGCAATTCTATAAGAGGTTGTATGCTGAACAATTTATTTTGCAAGCAAACTTGGATGGCCTCTCGTTTCTTTCCATTAATGCGGATGAGAGAAATTAGTTGGAAAGGGATTTTGAGGTGAATGAAGTGTGGGAGGTGGTAAGAGATTTGAATGGTGAGAAGTTTCTAGGTCCTAATGGTTTCTTTATGGCTTTTTTCCAGAAGTCTTGGGAGGTTGTGAAATAAGACATCTTGGTAGTTTTGAAGGAGTTTCATAGTCGATGAAAGTTTGAGAAGAGTTTTAATGCAACATTTGTCTCCTTATCCCAAAAAAAACAGGTGTTGTGGGCATTAAGGATTTTTGGCCTATTAGTTTAGTGGGTGGTGTTTAAAAAATTATCTACAAGGGCCTGGCGAATAGGTTAAAATCGGTTTTGGGAAAAATTATAACTCCCAGAATGCATTCATCAAAGGTAGACAAATTTTGGATTCAGTTTTGCTTGCTAATGAATGTTTGGATAGTCGGATTAGATCGGGGGAACCATGAGTGTTGGGTAAATTGGACTTGGAAAAGACTTATGATCATGTTAATTGGCAGTTCTTATTATATTTGCCAAAGAGATGTGGATTTGGGGAGAAATGGAGGGATTGGATAGGGCATTGTATTTCTACGGTGCGGTTTTCCATTCTTATTAATGGTTCGCCATTTGGTTTCTTTAATAGTTCCGGTGGATCTAGACAAGGGGACTTGTTATCACATTATTGTTTGTGGTTGTTATGGAAGCATTGAGTAGGATGATGACGGCTACATTGGATAAGGGACTTTTGTTTGGTTTTTCAATGGGGTCAAGGAATAATGAAGAATAGTTATTGTCCCACTTCTTGTTTGTAGATGATACAGGCAAATTCTGAACTCCGACATTTGTGATGCCTTTTCTTATGTTTTGAAGTTGTATTGGGGTTGAAGATTAATTTGGCAAAATCAGAGATAGTTACTGTTGGCGAAGTGGGAGATGTAGAAGGTTTGACTTGCATTTTGGTCTGTAGAGTAGTATCTTTGCTGATGAAGTACTTGGGTTTGCCTTTGGGTGCGTCTTACAAGGCTACATCTATTTGGAATGGCATAATTGAAAATGTGGAAGCCGGCTGGCTGGATGGAAAATGCTTTATTTATCTAAGGGATGTATACTTTGATAAAAAAACACCCTTTTTAATTTGCCTACTTAGTATTCTCTTTTACTTATTCCAGTGGGTGTGGCTAATAGGATTGAAAAACTTCAGACGTTTTATGGGGTGGAATTGGCGACAAGGTTTAAATTCCATTTAGTGAATTGGTCGAGAGTTTGTAGCCCGATGAAATCAGTTGGGTTGGGGGTTTGGTACTTAATTCAATTTATTGAGCCCTAATGAGCAAATGGCCATGGCGTTTATGCTACGAAGAGTGAGGCTTTGTGGTGATTGGTGATAGAGACTAAATATGACAGTTTAAGGGGAAGTTGGTGTTCCTAGGAGGTAATAGGGCCATTTGGAGTGGGTGTGCGGCAATATATAAGGAGGGGGTGGAAAATGTTTTTAAAATTTGTAAAATTTGACTTGCTTGTTGGTGCAATGTGGAAAATGGCGCCTATTTGCCTTCTTTGGTGCTTATGGAGGGAAAGAAATAATAGGAGCTCTAAGGACTTGGAGAAGACCTTGGAGGAGATTTTAGCCTCCTTGTACCCTCCTTTTACCATACATTGTATCTTTGGACTACGACTAATGTGTCTCCTTTGTCGATTAGTTTTGATGATTTTCTTGTTCACTTTTCCCTTTCTAGTTAGGTGTTTTTTTTTTTGTATACCTCCAAAGTACTAAGGGGCGCTCTACGCTTTTAATGAGATTGGATTATTACTTATATAAAAATAAAAAAATTTGTAAAATTTGAGGTGAGTGGTGGGTCAAAGGTTAGTTTTTGGTATGATGTGTGGTGTTGGGATCAATCATTGAAGATATCTTATCTAGATTTGTTTAGTATTGCACGTTGTGAGGACATGTGGGTGGTGGATCTTTTGCAATTCTGAAATGAAAGTATCCGTTGGAAGATAATTTTTACTAGACCTCTACAGGATTGGGAGGTGGATTTGCTCTCCTTTTTCTTCGAGATGTATTCTCTTAGAGTAAGGCAAGGAGATGTGGATAGAATATGTTGGATCCCTTTCAAGAGAGACAAGTGTGAAATGAAGTCGTTTTATCACATGTTAACCATATTTGCGGTTTTCTTGTTTCCTTGGAAAAGTATATACAGAGTTGAGGCTTCTTTGAGAGTAGTTTTTCGTGTGGACGACGGTATAAGGAAAACATTGCCGTTGGATAACCTGAGAGGCTATCGATCACCTTCATTGTGAAGTAGCAAGAGATCTATGGAGTTTACTATGTAATTTGTTTGGTGTTAATTGGGTTATACCTAGAAGTGTTAACACCCTAATCCCATATTAGAAAGAGATGTTTGACCCACATAAAATGAGTAATTTATAAAAGATAGTCATAAGTGCTAAGTCCCACATTGCCTAGTTACTAGGTACAATTAGGCTTTATAATAAATTATAGTGAAACTCTAAACTGACTAGTCCTTTTGGGATAATAGCACAGATGTGGCTAACGCTTTTTCTTGTGTCGTTAGAAATGGCATTAGAGCTACCTAGTAACACCATGCCATGTGGTACTGGAGTACTACATGACATGATCATAATGAAGACGTTGGGAATTTAAGAGGGAGATATTATAACACCCCAGTCCCATATTGGGAAGAGATGAGTAACCCACATATAGTGGGTAGTTTATAAAATATAATCATGAGTGCTAAATCTCACATTGCCTATTGTTAGGTGAAACTTGGCTTTATAATGAATTCTAGGAAAGTAATAAATTAACTAGTCTTTTTGGGGTAATAGCGCATATGTGGCTAGTGCTTTTTCCTGGGTCGTTACAAAAAGGGTGAGAGAGATGTTGATGCGTTGGGGAGGGTAGATGGGGCGTTGTGACATTTGAAAATTTAGTCCTTTTGTTTAATGTGGTGTATCTGGAGAGAACATAATGCACAAAGCTTTGAAGATAGAGGAACTTTTGTATACTTCCTGTGTACATGGGTTGCGCCTCTTGCGCTTTAGTACATTGATATTACCTATCAAAAAATTACAGTTTACCCCCTCAAGTTGATAGCGTTTTTCAATTCGAACACCAAAGTTTCAATTTTTGCAATTTGACCAATTTTATCCAAAACTTCCCATATTATCCCTAATTTTTATTTTTTTATTTTTTATAACAAATTTTTTTAAAAAATTCACGGCCACCCCTTTGGTCATCTGGTCATTTTTGCACTCCCAAATTTGTTATTGTTTTCATGGAAAATTAAAAAAAAAAAAAAAAAAAATCAGGGGCAATTTGGGAATTTTGGGATGATATTGGTCGAGTTTAAAAAAATTGGAACTTTGTGGGGGTGAATTGCAAAAATTGAAACTTTGATGTGCGAATTGAAAAATGATGTCAACTTTGGGGGAGTAAACTGTAATTTTCCAAAAAAAAAAAGATAAAGGAACTTCGGTGGTAGAGCTGAAAAGAATTAAATTCAACTCCCTTTATATGTGGATAGCATCATATAAAGATTTGCCCCCTTTTTATTTTTAACTTTTTGAATTTGAGCCTTTGTTCTTCTTTTTCTATTAAGTAGGATTCTCTTGTATACTTCCAATTTACTCGGGTTGCGCCCTTATGTGCTTTTTAATGAGATTAAATTACTTATAAAAAGGCATTTATTGACTTTTAAATCCTTTGCAAGTCTTTTTCAGTCCTCTTAATATACTCCTCGAGCAAACCCAAGAATTTAAAAAGAAACAAATTTAGCAAACAACTACCCAAAAAAAAAAAAAAAAAAAAAAAAGCAGCACAACAGCAAACATCACAAAATTATCCTTGGATGGATCTAGGGTGTTACAGTTTCTAACTTGAGCCTTTAGATTCTTGGTATAGTTTGGCTATGTCCCTTTGTGGAGTCTTCTAATGGATAAATTAAATAGAAAAAATAAAAATAAAAAAAGACAAGAAAAGAGGTTCTAACTTGGCAAAAGATAAAAAGGTCATTACCTATGGTTGGATTACATGTTTTGACCAAATAAATCATATTATCCAGTGAATCAGCTGAACTTTTTCTTGTACAGATCCTGGAGCTGCTCTAACTATGCATCTTTGTTTATTGTTTCCTTCCTCTTTATTATGTATCGTTCTCTAGTCTGATTGTTTGTATAATGTGCATGAAGCATGCATTTCTTGTAAGCAAACAATTTTGCTATGCATAAAAGATCAATAATTAGAGTCTGTTATTTATATATTACTGCACTTGGCGCGTGTTCTCTCTTTTTGCCTCTCATTGGTTCAGTGCTTCAATGGTCAACAGGTCAGTGAAGAAGTGGAACGTGCTTTGGCAAAGTTAGGCCCTGCAAGACTTAATGGAAGGTCTAAAGATTCTTGATCTTCTTTTTGGCAGTTAATTTTCTTTGTCAATCCTGCAAGGGAATCTTGTATATATATTTTGTGGTTCTATATTTGTTTATGTTATTTTACATTTTCCTTGAAAAATAATTTTGATTTAGATTAGAAGAAATTGAATAGTACAGGGCCACTGGGTCATGAAATAGATTTTTTTTTTGGGAGAGAATAGTTAATTTTCTGAATGTTTACACAAAAAAAAAAAAAAAAAAAAGAAAAGAAAAGAAAAGAAAAGAAAAGATATGCAGAAGAAAAATGATTTATTGATATATAATATGGTTTTAGATAGAACTTATCGGCTTTTGATTGTTCACTGATATATGGACGTCAAAATTTAATATAAAAAAAGCATAAAACAGGTTGCAATGTTCGTGAACGATCTCATGTATGTAAGACTTCCACAATGTTAGCAAGTCTGGAAGATGTTTCTGTGCACATTCATGTGGTTCTAGGTGCATGAAGCCTGTGTGATGTGCCATTAAGAGTAAATATACTATTCAGTAAAGAATGATAGAATGGTCCTTGCATATTCAAACATGAGCTGATGTTGGCACTCACTTCATCACTCAAGCCATGTTGTGTTAATCTCTACTCATTGAACAGATGAACTTGAGGATTAGGGATAATATTTCCTATGAGGACTTGAAGAATTGAAATGAAATCCGGTGAGAGTTGTAGGATGGTTTTCCTTTGGTAAATGTAAAAGGTTGCACCTTTAAAATGGTGCTTTCTTTATCTGCTTTATTTGCTAAAGCTCTATCCTATTTTCTTGGTTTAGTTTTGTTACTAGCTTCTATGTCTAACTTGAGACATTCAGACATTCGGAGTATCTACTGGTTATATTAATTTTATTGCCAAGGTCTTTCTCTGATTTGTTGGCATCCTATCTGCCTGTAAACTATTGGATATATTTTCTTTTGGATAACCACTTTTGGTTTAGTCATTGTTTTTGACAACTCACTCCAGTGCTTCCTGATTTTGTTGTCGTTCACCTTCCTTCAACTTTTTGTCTTACATCTATGGTAGTGGTATATTCTTCTAACACTTGGGGTTTCAGATCTTCCCCAAAACGGATTGAAGGTCCAGATGGACGAAACTTGCAGCTGCTCTTTAGGTCCAGATTGTCTCTTCCACTATTCACGGGAGGGAAAGTTGAAGGCGAGCAGGGTGCTTCAATTCATGTTGTTTTATTTGATGCAAACACTGGCAATCTTGTGACATCTGGACCTGAAGCCTCTGCCAAACTAGAAATTGTTGTGCTTGAAGGCGATTTTAACAATGAGAATGATGAAGACTGGACGCAAGAAGAATTTGAAAGCCATATTGTGAAAGAGCGTGATGGTAAGAGACCTTTGTTGACAGGGGACCTATACGTGACACTCAAGGACGGGGTAGGGACACTAGGGGAGCTCACATTTACGGACAACTCGAGTTGGATAAGGAGCAGGAAGTTCAGGCTTGGCTTGAGGGTTGCTTCTGGATTTTGCGAGGGTGTACACATCCGTGAAGCAAAGACAGAAGCTTTTACTGTTAAAGATCACAGAGGGGAATGTATGCTTACCCTCTGTCATTTAATTTTTTCTTTTGCCTGTTTGTCTTGGAATATTGTTGTTGATTCCTTTTTCTCTTGGCAGTGTACAAGAAGCATTATCCGCCTGCATTAGATGATGATGTATGGAGATTGGAGAAAATTGGCAAGGATGGGTCATTCCACAAGAGACTGAACCAAGCAGGAATCTTCACGGTTGAAGACTTTCTTCGGCTTGTGGTCCGAGATCAGCAAAAACTTCGGAATGTATGTATAGGATTTTTTTCTCGAGTGAAGATTACATGCTATCTACATGTTTTGAGATATATTGTGTTTCTGTAGATCCTTGGAAGTGGTATGTCAAATAAGATGTGGGAGGCTCTCTTAGACCATGCAAAGACTTGTGTCTTGAGCGGGAAGCTATATGTTTACTACCCCGAAGATACAAGAAATGCTGGTGTTGTTTTTAACAACATCTATGAGCTGAGGGGCCTTATTAGTGGGGAGCATTTCTATAATGCTGATTCTCTTTCTGACGACCAGAAGGTGAGTATGACATATGCCATATGCTATATGCCATATGCCATATGCCATATGCTTTCTTTCGCAATTACATCCTGACATTACTTGTCTTAAGTTTGAAATAGGGTTTGCATTTCTACTAAAGCTATTGTAGTTTTACCTTTTTTTTAATCATTGGTTTGTTATTCATGCACCCAGTGAATCCTGAATCCAAAATCTTACACTCCGCCCTATTCTTAGAAGGGAGGGGATGCCATTTGATCTAGAGCTCATTGCAGTATTTTGCTTGCCTTCCATAAATTGGGTCTGAGAATATTGTTGCATTTGCATCCTTAAACCTATTTATAAGGTATCTACTCTAAGAAATCAATTTGTTCTCTACTGTAAGTCCTTGGTGTTATCAGCCAGATTTGATCATTTCTGGTTTCCTAATGAATAAAATCAAAATAAGCAGATTATTGATTACTGATTGGTTTTTCCCTATTTTGGGGATTGTCATGATCACCTGCCTCATTTGCTGCCAAGGTGGTTTTTGTTGCGTCAAAGTTCTTTATTTCCGACTGCATCAGGATGGCAGTCAACAGTTAAATGTATTACTTATTACTTAACTGATCAAACTGCCCCTGTAGCAAATAATTCTCTCTATTTGTCATAATCTCTTCACCCCCCCTCCCCCCTTCCTCCCCTCTCCATGTTCCTATAGGTCTTCTTTGTATAAGAAATTGAAGAAAATAATTGATCACCAGCCAGCTTGGTTTGGCAACTAGGAAACCTGGCTTTTGTAATTTTCTCCAATTGTTCTTTATCCCAATGCACACCTACCGACAGAAATCTGGGAGAAGGCATGTGAGTGATCAATAATGATACCTGTTTTCAGATGTGAAGCACACCAACTCGATCAGTTCTGTTGTATGTTGCCCTTTTCTACTGTTGTAGTGATTCTAAGTCACCTCTCTTTGTTAAGTATGCTGTACTACTCTTATTGTACTTTTGAGACGTGCACAAATGGATGGGGTAAAAAGTACAAAAAGTAACAAAAAAGAAGCAAAATTGACATTAAGAGATGAGAAGCTAAGTAGGGTTATTGGTTTTAAGTACATGTTATTTAGTCTTATGGGACAAATACACACTAGTATTGCTTGCCACTTGCCATGCTGATAAAGGAGCAGGTACATGTAATTCCTAGAATTAGGGCAGTTGAAGGTCATTGAGTTTCAGATACTGCAGTCTGATTTGGTTTTACTGGTAAAGCTAATCATCAGAGAGCCAACTATTGTGATTGCAGGTCTATGTAGATGCACTAGTGAAGAAAGCGTACGACCATTGGGATCAAGTTATAGAGTATGATGGCAAGTCACTTTTGAGCTTTAAGCCGAATAGGAGGTCAGGTGCTTCCCAGAATGAACTTAATATAGAACCAATTGATTACTCTTCTGTTTTGGATCATCAGCTGCAACTACCACACCTGCCAATTCCTTCAGAGCAGTCTCCAGTGGCTTTAAGCTTACCAGTTGGAGGTAAGCATTGCTGGCTTCATTAAATCATGGGGTTTTCAGGAATAAATGTGTGGATTCTTCCTTTGTCTTTTATTATTAATTTTTTAGTTTTTTGTGGGGGGTGGTAGGAGGATGGGGGTAAGGGGTTGAGAAAAAGTAAAATCAGCCCTGTTAATCTTTCTTTCACACTCATGCCTGTGCGCACACATACACACGAATACCCCACTACACACACATGAATGTGTGCATTATTGTACACAATAGAGACGATGTTTGGCTATTGATGCTTGATCTAGAAGTATTGTACTGCTACTTATCATTTTCCTTTTTCTTTTTGAGCTTCAGGGTATAATGAGAATCTGCCAACGAGGTACTCAACTGAGTCGCAGATTGTAAATTCAAATTCTCGTGTCCCCTATGACAGCACTTCTTTTGCATCACATGGACATGGGATCAACAATTCTCACCATGCCCAAAGCTCAAGAGATGATGCTGTTGGACTGGCCCTTGGTCGTCCACAATCATCTACATCCGGGTTTCAGACTATTAACTCTGCAATTCAACCATCTACTCATAATCCTTTTGATGATTGGTCGCAAAACCGTGACAGGGGAGTTGATGAGTACTTTTCAGAGGAAGAGATTCGCATTAGAAGTCATGAGATGCTTGAGAATGAAGAAATGCAGCAGTTGCTCCGAATTTTGAGTATGGGAGGTCATGGCGCTGTTAATGTGCCAGAGGATGGGTATGTGTTCCCATCATTCGCGCCGTCACCAATGCCAAGCTTCGATGAGGATCGTGGCCGATCTGGAAAAGCTGTTGTGGGATGGCTGAAGATTAAGGCAGCAATGAGGTGGGGCTTCTTTATCAGGAAGAAAGCAGCTGAGAAGCGGGCACAGCTTGTTGAGTTAGATGATGATTAGAAGTTGCCATGGGGATGCAATTAGGTTTTCTCCTCTAACCTTCACACTGCTTTCCTATTCTGCAAATGATGGAACTGAACTCTTCATGATTGCCATTAACACCTTGAGGTCTTCGGTTGGGACTGCTTGAAATCGTTGGTTTTTGAAGCCCCGGGGGACCTCTGATGTTTCTTGGTATTTTTAAGCAGGGTTTCTCTTCTTGTACAGTGTGCCTGTATAGTTTGTGTCTGTTAGTCGCCCTTCTTTCTATTGAGATACTTGTCGCATCACCATACCGTCGGTCTTGGGAATGATATAGGTAAATGTGCTTTTCAATTGATGGCCCCATTTCATGTTGTCCACTGATTAGGGGAACATTTCAACTATTTTAGTTATGACTTCAATTTGTTGTTCCATTTAATGTACGAGAATTATGGCTTTTAATATTCTGGTAGTTTTGCTTAAATGTTTTGATTAGTTCCTTTTAACTCTTGTTTTTTTACCCCCCACTTTACATAGAAGATCAACATTTTCATTGAGGTCACGTGACCTGACTGTTGTATTAAACTAAATAATGCATTAGGAGATGAGACTTTAATTTCCTTTGGTGTAGGAATTTCTTCAACCCAGTCTTTTATCCTATGCCTCGGGCCTTGGCACCTTCAATCTTGCACCCATTTCCAGGTTGCTTGATGAAATTAAATTTTTATGAGGCCATTTTGGGTCTTACGTGTCACACATCAAACGGCTGATTGGGGCCACACAATTTTACGAGTGTTATAGCTTACGGACCAGTAACATGCCCCTAACATTGCTTGATCATTGTAATAAAGTAGATCAGGAGATTAGGGCTGAAAATTTGAACAATTTTTTCAATGCCTCATATTTGTTTTTTGTCATAAATTTTTACAGGGCTCTATCTACTCTTCATAAGGTTTCCAATGATATATTTTTTGTTTGATTTAGACCTAAAACATGGGAATTGTGGCAAAAAAATAAACTTCAGAATTTTGAAACGTTCTTATAAAAGAACTTCATGAAAGCACAATCATTTAATATAGAAAACATAGCTATATAAAAATAACTATCTACGTCGTAACTTGTAGTTTAGAACTAGTGAGGTGAATTTTTTTGAAAAATAATAATAATAATAAGTAGAGACAATTCTCTCTCATTTATGTGTAAATGCTAGAATGTAATTTTATTTAAAAACAGACTTTGTCTGCTTATAGATTTAAAACAATAAAAAGAAATATTAAATTTTTAAACCATAAAAAAAATCTCATAGATGCAACTTCCAGAATCTTCCTTTGTCACTGAATTATAAAAATTTGACCTCGTAGGAAGAAAAATTCCTATTATAGATTTAAACAATCATTAAGGTGAATTAGAAATCGTAGCTCTTTCTCTTTTGGCAGTAGTGCCTATAGGTCACTCATTCTTTGGGTATAATTCATCTTTGAAAATCAGCTTGTGAGGAGAGGATGCCCAAGAGCTTGTATACTTATAGTTAGGATTAAACTTAACTCATATGAGACATTAGGATCGTAATAATATGTAATTAATGTATTCACGTACTATTAGATAAACATATAGACTCAGGATTAAATTGTTTAAGATTTAAGTTAATTTATTTAATTAACTCAAATGATAAATTTTAATAATAATATACAATTAATAATTAGTATGTATTTATAGAAAAAAAAAAAAACAATCACAATATTTACTTTATATATGCAATGAATAAGTTAATTGAGTAGCTTATGAATACGTTTGGATTCGTTCGAAAAATAAATAGACATAAGTTGAACAGATTATCTAATTCGATGATAAGATTGAGCTCGGCTTGTGCTCGAAGAAAATTAAACAAACCGAACTTGAACATTCAATACTTGGCTCGAATTACAACCATAATTAAGTCCTTAGGTTTTCCTCTCATTTTAAATTGGTCATTAACTTACCGTCCAATTAATTAATAATATACGGTATACCACTCAAACCAACTAATTGAGGCCATATTGCTCTTGTTTGACACATCATGTACCATCTCAATGTGCCACATGACTAATATACTTTAAATTATAAATTTACCCTAATTAAAAGAAAAACAATTTTTTTAATAAAAAACAATTGGTTGGCCACCCCTACCTAGTGAGGGGGCCACCCATCATCACCAGAAGAAGGGTGGTGACCCCTCTCTATGAGAGGCAACATCGTCTTACGTCATGAATGATCAGTGGCAGAGCCAGAATTTTAGTTCAGTGAGGGTCAAGATTAAAACATAAAGTTGAACGCATGTTTTTAGGTTGGTCTCTATCATTAGGATGATAATAAGATTTTTTTTTTCTTAAGCAATGATATACTTTCAAAATTACTAAATCTATCTTGACATAAGCTCGTATACAATTTGTTTGGAACCATTGTTGTTGTCAATAATATCAGCTAACTACAATTATATGTTTCATATAATTAAAATATGTAACAAAAACTATATATATATATATATATATATATATATATATATA
>NC_081548.1:17898124-17936872 GCF_901000735.1 Corylus avellana | reverse complement strand
GGGTGGCCAAAACCACCCCCAATGGTGGTTTGAGGGCGGTTTCGGCCACCCCCTTGGCTCCATGGGGGTGGCCGAGCCACCCTTAGTACCCACTGAGGGTGGTTTCGGCCTTCCCCTTGGGCACCAAGGGGGTGGCTCGACCACCACCTTGGAGCCAAGAAGGTGGCTTGGCCATTCCCATCCGGCCAAATGGGAAGAATATCCTGTGATAAAAATCAAATCATAGGGGAGAAAAAATAAAGTTGTGAAACCCCAGGGGGTATTAGATATTTAACCCTATAAAAATTTACATATACATTTTTATTATTTAAAACTAAATGTGTAAAAATTTATTTACATACCTGAAACTTTTGAAAAAAAAAAAAAATGTCAAAAAAATGATTGACTTTTTGCCATGTTATAGCTGTCTTTTCACCGTATACCTCTTAAACCACCCTCACCCCGTGACTCTTAAGGGTGATCCAGCCACCCCTATATATATATATATTTTCATGATTTTTAAATTTTTTATTTAATGTTTTTTATTAGTTTGGTTGAAAAATTTTGAAAATTTTGAGTTGAGTTGAGTGTTAGTGATTTCATTGATTAAGTAGAACCTTGCTCAGCAAGTACAAGTGTTTGGATACAATACTAGAAATCATGAGTCCAAAGACGCTCCTCCTAACTAGAAAGTGCCAATTTTGCTAATCTATGTGCCACGCCATTTGCAGTACGTGACACATGCATAACCTTCCATTCCATGAACCCTGTCAGTTGTCGTTTTGCCTCATACACCACTTGCCCATATTGCCCCAGCCATCTCCCTTCATGCCCGAACACCTGAACAACATCCAGTGCATCCCCTCCTCTAGGACAACTTTCACCAGCCCCATCCGCCGACTCAGGTTCGCCGCCTTCCCTGTTGCAATAGCCTCTGTGGTAGCAGGATCCGTAATGTAGTCTTTTGTTGCGCAAAGAGCAGCTCTAAGGTTTCCTTTATTATCTTTGACAGCCACGCCCATCCCCATCCTTTTCTTTACTGGATTAGTGGAGGCATCCCAATTTAGTTTAAAAACACCTTCCGGGGCTTTTGCCATTGGACAAGAAGCACAACTTTTGTGCATTTCGGTGAAGCTACCTCACCTAATCCCGGTTCTACAAGGGTATAGGCCATCATTTGCTCCTTCGCTTGTTGGACCAGCATCGTTGGGTGCGTTAAAGGACCACCGATACACAGTTGTATTCCTTCGAAGCCAGATATTATGTGCTATCGTTACAAATAGCTGCAACTCTTCTTCTTTCGGCTTACTCTCCATCTTAGCAAAAATATTGAGGAAGGAGTCATTATCACTCGTGCCCTTTTGGAGTTTCCGTGGCCCTTCTAACCAGACATCCTTAGCTGACTCACAATTCCAAATGATGTGTTCAACGGTTTCAGGTTCTCTACCACAGATTGGGCATAGGGTGTCATCAACTATTTTCCGGCTGTATAAGCACTCCATGGTCGGCAAGATTTTTTGCATACCTTCCAGAGAAACATCTGCAATCTTTCTGTCCTCTAACATTCCACACCTTCCCCCACAAAGTAGCCGTCGTATTTGTGTATGAGCACTCCCCATCCCTCTCTCATCAATGGTGTTGGCTAGATGGTATGCACTACGAACCATGAAGCTTCCATTTTTTGTTCCTGCCCAAGCTATATATTCTAGACGTCCATCAATGGTGTAGTTGCTTCCTCTGCACTGAACACCTCTTGGATTAATGAAATATTTCACCATTTCATTGTTGTGTCTATTAACGAGAGCATACCTTGTCTTCTCTATTCAAGTGCTGGTTAGGCTACGGATTGGATAGGGTGATTAGCTATGGGGTCCACCGATCTCCCCATATTTTGATAGACTGGCCATTCCCCACTCTCCATATCATCCATTTCTTTAACAACTTCTTGTCCGTCCAGATACTTCTCCATGCATAGTGTTAGAATATATGGAAAATATATAATATTTTCCGTATATTACATAATTATGCTGATATCAAATATTCTTTATTTATAAGTTGGCTGTAATCAAATATTGGAATTGTAATCAAATCAAGGGGATTTGATTACTATACTTGAATTTAGACATTGCCATATAAATAGAGACCTTTGTATTGTAGACAAAAAAAAAAAGTTAATGAGCACAATGTAACCCTTAAGGTTATTCCGAGTGGTGGATGTAAGTGTCTAATACCGAACCACATGTAAGTTCTTTGTGTTCTCTCTCTGTATTGCTTCCGCTCTTATTCCACATCATCATTATTTCAACATGGTGTCAGAGCTACTGACTTATGCCAGTGTTTGATCTAAATGGTCCTGTGGAGTATTTTATTTTTATTTTATTTCTCCTTTTCACGATAAAAAAAAAAAAAAAAACCGTTTAGTTAGAGAGCATGGATTCATCATTGTTCTGCTGCCTTATGTCTCCACCGGTAACCTTGCACCAGCCATACCGGTCAATAGCGCTGCACCTTCCTAGCCGTCCACGGCCCAACTCATCTCTCCGGAGTGGTGGTCTCTCGCTCATGACCAAACTGCTAGATTTGTCGGCGCCTCCACCACCGATCCTGGCCCACGATGCCCACAAGCCATTGCACTAGCCCACTGCCAGCTGAGCCTCGTGACAACCACAGAACCATCGCATCGTTCCTGCTGGCCGTCGTTCATCAACCCACCATCGCCGGCTCCACACAAATCCACTGCCATCAGTCCGCCTCATCTGTGGCAATCCAGAACCTTCGCGCCATCACTGTGCTCTTCTTCTCCACCAGGCCGCGACCCAGAAACGCCAATCAGACTGCGCCGCTCCGCCACGTCGTTCTGTACCGCACCCAGCCGCGGATCACTACCTACAGTCGCCGATACTTGTTGTCCCCTGCATCCTCTCCAGACCAAGCTCACAAGTGCCTCCTACACCCACCTACACTGGATCGTAGCCTGAGAGTTTCAATTGTATGTGCCATAGTGGATTGCGCCCCTGAGATCCTACACCCTTTTTGCTACATGCACCTGCACTAGATCTGGATTTTGAAAAAAAAAAAAAAAAAAGGTCAAAGTCGGCCACATCACGCGCGTCGGTCAGGTTCGGTGCGCCGATCTGATAACCGCCCAAGTGGGCTAATTTTTCTTTTTATTTTTTGCCCAAGTCGGCGCTTTTTATTTTTGGCTCATTGACAGCCCTGGCCAGTTGTCGGCCCCATTTTGGATTTTGGCCCGTCGTCGGCCCCTTTTATTTTTGGCTCATTGTCAGCCCTGGCCCGTTGTTGGCCCCTTTTGGATTTTGGCTCGTCGTTGGCCCCTTTTGAAGTTTGGCTCATTGTCAACCCTAGCCTGTTGTCGGCCCCTTTTGGAGTTTTGGCCCGATGTCGGCTTTTTTGCATATGCATTCACCAGTCACCTACCGCCGTCATTGGCTGCCCCGCCAGCCTCTATCTCTTTCGGCAGTCACCACCATTTACGGCTCGTTTCCGACCTCTACCACTGTCGTCATCATTGTTTCTGATTTCAAACTCAAGGTTCCAGAATATTCCACCTTGAGTTTGAGGGGGGATGTTAGAATATATGAAAAATATATAATATTTTTCGTATATTCCATAATTATGCTGATATCAAATATTTTTTATTTATAGGTTGGTTGTAATCAAATATTGAGATTGTAATCAAATCAAGGGGATTTGATTACTATACTTGTATTTAGACATTGCCCTATAAATAGGGACCTTTGTATTGTAGACAAAAAAAAAAAAAAAAAAAACTTAATGAACACAATGTAACCCTTAAGGTTATTCCGAGTGGTGGATGTAGGTATCTAATAGCGAACCACTTGTAAGTTCTTTGTGTTCTTTCTCTATATTGCTTCCGCTCTTATTCCACATCATCATTATTTCAACACTTATAAATGATGATTTCAACACATAGGAGGGTTTGGAGCCCAATTTTGATTCCATAAATGAACCCCCAGGGAAGAATTTTTCCTGCATAATTCTAGCCACTAAGGAATCTAGTTGTTGTAGGATCCGCCAACCTTGCTTAGCCAAAAGTGCTATGTTGAAATTCTTTATGTCTCGGTAGCCTAAACCTCCTCTTGATTTTGCCATACCATGTTTCTTCCAACCCATCCAAGCTACCTTTGATAAATTTTCTTTATGCGCCCACCAAAATTTTTCCATCATAGAGTTTATCCTTTCACACAAAGTCTTAGGTAGCAAGAATACACTCATGGTGTAAGTAGGAATGGCTTGAACAACCGCCTTTTATAGTACTTCTTTGCCTGCCTGTGATAGAAATCTCTCCTTCCAACCATTCAACCTATCCCAGAATTGCCCAGGGATGCTACTAAATGATCGCATTTTGGAACGACCAATGAGCGCAGATAGGCCCAAGTACTTTTCATAGCATTGAGTTGAGTTTACCCTAGCCACAAAAAGGATGTGTTCACAGATTCTATTCTTTGTGTTCTTGCTAAAGAAGATAGAAGTCTTAGCCTGGTTGATCTTTTGACCCGAAGCTTGCTCATACTTCTCAAGGATTTCTTGGATTTTCATCCACTCCACCAATGAAGCCCAGCAAAACAATAAAGTATCATTTGTACAAAAGAGATGATTGAGTTTTGTACCTTCTCAAGTGATAGGAAGACTCGAGATCCCATGAGCCTGTTCAACCCGTCTAAGCATAGTGTTGAGACCCTCGGCACAAAGGATGAAGAAATAGGGTGATAGTGGGTCACCTTGTCTAATTCCTCGGGTTGGGGTAATTCTTCCATGTGGCTGCCCATTTATAAGGATGGAATATGAAACGGTTTTCACACAAGTCATGGCTAAGTGAATCCATCTTGGTGCAAGCCCATTCTTATCATTATTTCCTCCAAAAAATTCCACTTCACCCGATCATACGCCTTACTCGTACCCAGTTTGAGTCCCATATAGCCATCTTTGCCATTCATCATCTCATTCATGGTGTATAGGGCCTCAAAAGCCACTAGCACATTATTCGTAATAAGCCTCCCCGGGATAAAGTCACTTTGATTAGGAGAAATAATAAGTGGCAACACCTTCTTCAGCCTATTAGCTAATGCTTTGACAATTAACTTGTAAATGACATTGAACAAACTAATAGGTCTGAATTCAGTGACACATAAATCGATACTCCATAAAGGGATATAATTCCAACTAAAACCTTAAGCATGGTATCATAACAAAAGAAACGAGCATCAAGACTACTTACAGCTATGATTTCCAGAATATGAAAAAACATTCTTAATGACTCAATTAGGTTGTCATCAATCAGGTTGTCATGATGCTTCCATCTTATATACTCTTCAAAACAGTTTACGAGAAGCCGTAGCATACATAGGTGATCACCCAAAAGATCAAAAGGCATACCTAGAGAAATCGGTTGGTCAATGCATTGCTTTATCTCTTCAAATCCTTCTCTCCTTTGATTTGGTCAATGCATTTCACCAGCCATATATAGCATGTTGTTCCCCATATTGTAACAGTTACATGAAATAATATCCCTGAACACACCAATCTCGTGTATTAAATTGAATGCACTCTCATGTCGGTGTAGAATTGAAATATGAAACATATTTCTATAGTTGTCATCCACAGTCCAAATGATCTCAGGATCATTGTGTACAAGGATGGAGAGAAATTTCAAAATTCCTACTTTCGCAGCCAAAAGAGCTGTAGAGTGATGTTTTTTAGTTTCCTCCCTTAGCAAATTTTGAGCCATTTTCCAAAGGGTTCAACAAATTGATGAGCAAACATCCACATCAAAGCTTTGTCATAGACATCGTAAACCCTGTGATTAGGAAAAGAATCCATAAACAATATAGAGTTAGAAAGAGTGAGGATATATATACATTTGATTATGCAATGAAAGAAAGTTTGAGTTGGAGGAAAAACTAACAAAAGCCAATGCAACTTTACCAGGATGACATCTAACTATTACTACCAATTGAAAACGGTTTCCTTGCCAAGTGTTCCAATGTTACAGTCGTTTGCCTATCCTATGTAAATACCACTTTTTTATTCCTAAATTTTTTTTTTCTGCCATATCTTTTCAACAAAACAACACATTAGTTTGATTAGTGTCAAAGATTGGATCAAAGTTAGGCAATCACAAAGTACAATGATTCAGTAACAATACTGAAATTAATTTTCAAATCACAATTGGTGAGATGTAGGACATACCAAAATTATATGAACAAATAGTATACACAATGAGCTCAATGCAATCATCGTCCGTAAGATCAACAAGGATAGTCGCATAATATAAAAACAACAAAATGTCTCTACATTCATACAAAGCTGCAAAATGAAGTGGTAGATATCCCAACATTTTTTTGACCATTACCAACCCACGATTCTTGTTCACCATCACCTTAACAATTTCTAAATTTCCTAATAGTACAACAAAGACAACTGCTAGCTATATCTCCATTCATGTCTTGAAATTCCAACTGTGGCGGATCCATATACTTCACCAATTGATATGCAAAACTAGTATGTTTTGCTACAATTGCAACATGAAGAGCATTCATTTTCATATATGATATAGGAAATGCAGCAAGATTACTCTCTCGAAGTTTATCCAAGGCAAGTTCCCAATTTCCCCATTTATAGAAGCTAAACCAACCAATAAATACGATGAAATTATATATAGATTGAGAACTCATTTTCTCATATTTATAGGTTAGAGCGAGATCTCATGGGGGTGGTTCGCCCACCCCCATTGTTGAAATTCACTACACAACATTGTTGAATTTCAATAATGTGTTAAGAATTTATTGAACTTGAGTACCTCTAGTGTATCCGCATAAAGCAAACACTAAAGAAATATATTGACTCAGGCCTAACCCAAATTTGGAATATATAGTTAAATGAGTAATGCTATTGGCTGGTAACCTCTCTACTAGTGGCTGCTACTAGAATTGGATGGCTGAAGCTCTAGGAGAGAAGGAAGCAACTGAAAAAAGAAACGTCTAACTAAAAAGATAAAATTAATCAAAATTAAATAAAGAAAAAACACAAATCATGATATAAAATTACACTCTAACTTACCGATGCCATCAGGGCCAAGAAGGTCATGATGACACCCCCAAATATTTGATGACTGCTTCTTCCTCTTTTTGGTCAAACGAAGTCTACGATTAGGGGGAAAAAATACCAGTTGGGTCTTCACATAAGCACAATTTAATCACACAAATGACGAGGCTGCATACAGCACACAAACATTAATCGCACAAACGGTTTCCTTGTCAAGAATGCTTGTCTTTTAATGTTTGTGTGCTGTATGTAGCCTTGTCATTTGTATGATTAAATTGTGCTTACGTGAAGACACAACACAACTGGTTTTTTCCCCCTTAATCCTAGACTTCGTTTGACCAAAGAGAGGAAACGGTAGTTATCAAATGTTTGGGCTATCATCATGACCTTGTTGGCCCTGATGGCATCGGTAAGTTAGATTGTAATTTTAGATTGTAATTTGTATTTTTTCTTTTCTTTTAAATTTTTTTTTTTTGATTAATTTTATCTTTTTAATTAGGTATTTCTTTTTTCAGTTGTTTCCTTCTCTCCCAGAGCTTTAGCCACCCATCACACCCTCGAAAGAATTTTAGTAGCAACCACTAGTAGAGAGGGTACCAACCAATAGCATTACACATTTAACTATATATTCCAAATTTGGGTTAGGCCCGAGTCAATATGCTTCTTTTTTGTGTTTCCTTTATGTGGATACATTAGAGGTATTCAAGTTCAATACATTCTTAACACATTATCGAAATTCAACAATGTTGTGTAGTGAATTTCAACAATGGGCTTGTTGAAATTTAATAGCATTGTCAATAATCATTCAACACATTATTGAAATTCTCAATGAGATTGTTGAAATTCAACAACATTGTCAATAATCATTCAACACATTATTGAAATTCACGATACAACATTGTAAAAAACAAAAAACCTGTCAACACAACACACACAGAACTCAAATTTGCAATAGTACTAATTAGAAAGAAAAAAAAAAAAAATCGCAACAGTATATACACTAAATTATCTTTTTTTTTAAAAAAAAAAAGTAATAAATGCTTTTATTTGTGTCAAAAATTAAAAATCACTAGTTTTGCCATTTTGGTGAGCTCACTGTGTTTGTCTACTTGCCATAATAACCACGGAACACATAATAGCCAACACGATCTAAAGTTTTAAACGAAGTGTTTTATAATATAGTCAAAGTTTTGTTCTAAAACACAATATTGAATGGAACCGAATCCTCTTCAGTCCAAGATGGACCGGAGAGTATTCAGTTCATGGCTAGAATTTCTTTTTAGAAATCTTAGAGTCACAAATGAAACACGTGTCCCACTAATAAAAAATAATAATAAAATATTATTTAACATTAAAAAAATAAAAAAACAAATTAATAAAAAAATAAGGGGTAGTTGACCATCCCATCTTGGCCATAGGGGGTGGTCCACCCCCATTTTAGCTAGGGTGGCTCAAGCCACTCCTAATGCCCGGCCAGGGGTGGCCGAACCACCCCCATGGCCCTTGGGGGGTGGTCCGACGAAATTTTTTTTTAATAATAATGAGTTGGCCCTTGGGGGTGGCAGGATCACCCCCAACGACCATGGGGGAGGTTCGGCCACCCTTGGCAGGCCATTGGGGGTGTCTCAATCCTAGCTAAAATGGGGGTGGTCTGGCCACCCCATATGGCTAAGATGGGGTGGTCAGCCACCCCTTATTTTTTTTATTAATTTGATTTTATTTTTTATTGTTAAATAATATTTTATTGTTATTTTTTATTAGTGGGACATGTGTCTCATTTGTGGCTCTAAGATTTCTGAGAAGAAATCCTAGCCATGAATTGGATATTCTCGAGTTCATTTTGGACTAGTGAGAATCCTGTTTCATACGGAATACACAACATAGCTCATACTTTCGTTATTAAACCGGTGCGTTTTGTAGTGTCTTCTTCCTCTCCAAAAAGCTTTCTCGGTGTGATTTTGATGCCCTTAGTAAATGATTGAGGTTGGACAACCAAAATATTAGGAAATTTTTTATCTAAAGTAATGAAATTTTTTAGGGGTTGAGAAGGGGCAAATGCCCCACTGTCCCTTGCCCCACTGTCCCTGTGAAGGACAACTCCCTTCATTGGTTGGAAACTCTTAATTATTTATTTATTTCCATGCCCTACATTTGTAATTTAAAGTACACATGCCAGTATGCCACGTATAATTTGTGTAAGAAATTCTATTTATGGTATGACCCATATGTCACATCGTAATTATAAAATATATTTAATTACGGTGTTCAATGATTTATGTATTGAAGGTCACTAACAAAACTATAAATGAAGCATATGTATTTTATCTATTGAGATTCAATCTTGATCGTTGCTTAAACTATAGCATATAAGCTGGATCCGATAAGAAGATCTCTCTTTCTTTGTTGCAAGGTTTTGTTCTCAATTACAAATATGATCGGAGGTAATTTTAAATCCTAATTTTCGCTGCAAATTATATTATAGCATGATAATTATTATATGCTAACATGTGGTATGAGAGCCAACTCTATGCTATTTTGCTCAGCATTAAGTTATGTTGTTTATTATTCTCGGTTCGTATTAGGTGGTTTATTTATAATCATGGCTAGCTAGACCACTAGGCGAGTGAAGCGCTCGCCTAGGGCTTCTGGATGGATAAGGCGCAAATGTATTTTATCTATTGAGATTCAATCTTGATCGTTGCTTAAACTATAGCATATAAGCTGGATCCGATAAGAAGATCTCTCTTTCTTTGTTGCAAGGTTTTGTTCTCAATTACAAATATGATCGGAGGTAATTTTAAATCCTAATTTTCGCTGCAAATTATATTATAGCATGATAATTATTATATGCTAACATGTGGTATGAGAGCCAACTCTATGCTATTTTGCTCAGCATTAAGTTATGTTGTTTATTATTCTCGGTTCGTATTAGGTGGTTTATTTATAATCATGGCTAGCTAGACCACTAGGCGAGTGAAGCGCTCGCCTAGGGCTTCTGGATGGATAAGGCGCAAAAAAAAAAAAAAAAAATTTGCCCAAAAAAATTTTTTAATAATTTTTTTTTTTTTTATAAAAACTTAAAGCCTCTAATCATTATAAGTAAATAATTTTTAAAAAGACCTCAATTTAATAAGGCCCCAATATAATAAGCCCATGATAAAATAAGACCAATTAAACTAGAAAAACAAATATCCTTATACATAAAAAGAACCTATCTTAATTCATCCGAAATTATTTGATATTGAAAGATCATTTTATCCCTACCTAACAACCCACTTTCTTTCCTTTCTTTTTCTTTCTCTCTTTTCTTCTCCACAGCCAACAGCCTCCCTCTTATCTTCTTCTTTCTTTTTCCTTAGTTTCACTCAAAACAGAATGTGATGTAGAGAGATGAAGAGAGACAGAGAGAAACAGGTGTATCAATGGGGTAAGGATTCATAAAAAAAATTGATATATATATATAATGTTTATTTCTGTGCTTGATTTTTCTTGTGGGTTTTGTATGAGTTTTTGTCAATTTTTTTGGTACATTTTGTTTGAAACAGGTGTATCAAAGAGGTAAGGATTCATAAAAAAAATAATAATAAAAAATAAATAAATAATTGATTTTTTTTTTAATGTTTATTTCTGTGCTTGTTTTTTCTGGGTTTTGTATTGGTTTTTGACAATTTTTTTGGTTGGTTTTGTTTGAAACAGAGGTGTATCAAAGAATAAAGTGAGGAAGTTACTACTACGGTATATATATATATATATATATTTTTTTTTAATTTGATAATTTTGTATGGGTTCTTGATAATATTTCTAGTTGTTTTTTTTTTTTTTTTTTGGTTAGTTTGCTTTTGTATGCTTCAATTTTGGAACATGTGCTTAGCAGAGATTTGGTGCGGTTCTTGGATTGATTCACAAAAAAAAATTGATTTTTTTTTTTTTTTGCTGTGTTTATTTTTGTAAGGATTAATAAAAATGAGAACTCTAAATATAATAGGGATAAATGCAAAATGAGTTCTTGTGGTTGATCTAATTTACAAATCACTCCATGAGGTATGAAAAATAATTAAGAGGTCCTCGGAGTAGATTAAAATAACAATTTAGTTCCTATAGTCAAATTCCGTTAAAACATTTGACAGATTCTGTTAGTGTGACATGTCAGCACCAATAAAATGATGACACGCGCTATTTTAAATAAAATAAAAAATTTAAATATATAAAATTTAAAATTTAAAAGACTAATTAAAAATAAATAAAAAGAAACGGGTGGCTGCCGGCAGCCACCACCCAACCAGATCTGGGCTTGGTGTCTGACCTGTTTTTTTCTATGTATTCGTGGGGATATGTTGGCAGCGCTTGAGAGAAAACCAAGGTGCAATGCACAAAGGATGAGGTAATCTTTGCAGGGGCTCCTAAACTTAGCAGCTCATCACAGTATGCATATGCACTCATGAAGCACATCATAATTAAGCTCAAGAGGTGAATACACCAAAAAAAAAAAAAAAAAAAAATTAAAGCTCAGATTGTTAAAGGTTATCACAAGCCAGATCTGGTTGGGTGCTGGGCTTAATCCTTTTTTTTTTAATTTAAAATTTAAAATTTTATATATTTTTTATTAAAAGTAACACGTGCTATAATTTTATTGGTGCTAACGTATCATATTAACGTACTCCATCAAATGTTTTAACGGAGTTTAACTATTGGGACTAAGTTGTTATTTTAACATACCACGAGGATCTCTTAATTATTTTTCATACCTCAAAGACTAATTTGAAAATTAAGGCAATCACAAAGACTGTTTTTATATTTATTTCAATATAATAATAATATTAAAATAAATATTATTTAATTAATATATAAATATTAAAAAATAATAAAGCCCCATTTAATAGTTTCCAGAAAACATAGAGCCGACCCTCGGTGGTTATTGTGAACGTTGTTCAGTTTTATATATTTATTGTTCATTGTTTTATTTCTGAATTTTTTTTTGGTGAGTTTATTTCTGAATTGTTGGTTTGCATATACTGTTTTGTTTTGCATTGAGCCAACACATTTTTGTCTCACTGAGAAAAATATGTTGGACCGAACCACCGTGAGACCCATTATTGGGTGGTGCTTGAGAGTTGTAACGTGGGTGGCCGAGTCTCTGGCCACCGGCACAGAGCCCACCGGTGACTGGGCGCCACGGTGGGTGCCCTGTTTGCCTGCTGCCCGTGGCAGTTTGCCGCATGCAGTGAGCGGAGGCCCCATACGACAGTGGTCGTTTGGCCGTTGGGAGGCAGCTCTGCGCGTCCGGCGCACGAAGAAGGTGAAGAGGGCTGGGCATAGGGGTAGGGTTTTCAAACCAATACAGACATCGAGTCAAATGATTTGGGCCACCGGGTAGAGTTTTTTGAACCCAAGGCCTACTCAGCAAGCTTAAAAAGGGTCAATTTTGTGGGCTGATCGGAATGGTCCAGCCCAATCTAGTGACCCAGAGGCCAAGCCATAACTGGCCCATTCACTAAAATATTTTCTTGTGAAAAATCTATGTGCTCCCTTCAAATTATCCCCAATTGATCATGTCCTCCCAAACTATTTAAGCAGTGTCAACATCCTCCAAGGCTAGCAAAAACATAAAAATGTTCATATAAATTTTTTGAATAAGACAAAAATACCCCTATAATTTTTTTTAAAAAAATAATAATAATTTATAATTTTTTTAAATGAATTTTTTTTTTTAAAAAAAAAAATGAATTTTTTAATTTTTATTTTTTTAAACTAAAATTTTTAATTGTTTTTTTGAAAGGAAAATTTTATTTAAAAAATATTTTCTTTTTCAATTATGTTTTAAAAAACGAAAAATTTTATTTTTTTAAAACAAAAATTTTTTTTCTTACAAAAAGGATTTTTTTTTTATTTTTAGAAGTCTTTGTATTTTTTTGTTTTATTTTACTAAGGGTAGTTTCATCATTTGGGGGACATTGACAATTTTTTGGTAGTCTTTCCTTTTAATCCTGTATATAGATAATATTTTACTTGCAAACAGTAATTGATGTTTGCTACATAAAGCTCATTTCACTAAACTTTGAAAATGAAGGATTTGGGTAAAACATTTTATGTCATTGATATAGAGATTCACTGAGACAGAAATTAAAGAATATTAAGATTGTCTTTGAAGGCCTAGCATTGAAAAAGTTTTAGAGAGATTTAAAATGAAGAACTATAAATCTTCAGTAACACGTATTATTAAATGATCGAGATACATTCAGTAGATATCAATGTTTCAAAATGTATTGGAATAAGAGCAGATGAAATGTATTCCACTATTCCATATGCATTTGCGGCAAGCAGCCTAACGTATGCACAGGTCTGCATTATATTTGACATTGAAATCGCAATTGGACTACTGGGTCAATGGAGAGCTGCAAATAAAGTATTGTGGTATATGCAAGGAACCAAAACTATAACTTAACCTAAAGATACACTTACCATTTGGTGGTGGTTATTCATATTTGACTTTTGCGAAATGTGTATTATATCATGATAATTATTATATGCTAACAGTTTGTATATGACGTATTAAACAAGAGTTATATAACATTAATTGATTGGTTTAATGTGATATGCCATTAATTAATTAGGCAATAGGTTGACATAAGGACATATTTGAAGCCAGAGAATAATTTAAAGAAAGCTAATTGTTGAAATCGATAACCTAAATACTGAATTAAAATCGCATGAAAACACAAAGGCTAATTTGATTTCTCTAGAAAATAAAATCAAAATCACTTAAAGACTAATAAGTTGAAACAAATTATTAATTCAAATTAATCATATATTTATGTAATTGGGACCCTAATGCGCTGTAGTCGGTGAACCCGACCGTGTCTAGCTTGTAGAAGGCTTAATTACGTTCTTAATTGGTAAACTCATTAAGGTTGTCCATTCTTTCCTTAATACTAACTTCATTCATCATTATATATTCCTCAATTCTAGGGATTCTTTCATGCTTACCTTTCACGTACACTTTGTGATTTTTCTTTACAGCAATAATCTGCTAGATTTCCAAACCCACCGCTGAGGCACTGCAACAGGTTTAAAACCCTCCATTACTAGGATCTTCAGGATTCTCATATATATATATATATACACCAAAATATTATGTTTTTAAGTGCTGTATCTTCTAGGTTTGAACATGTTTGAAGATCAGGAGGATAAACGCAAGGGCAAGATTCCAGCGACGGAAAACAATGTTGGAGACGAGTTTCCAATAGGCATGCAGGTCCTTGCAATCGATGCTAATTCTGTCTGTCTCAACTACCTCGTTGCTTTACTTAGAATATGTCGATACAAAGGTTGGTGGTCTTTTTTTTTTTTTTTTTTTTTTTTTTTGCTTGCAATTTATTGTTTATTTAAAAGAATCATTAGTGAATTTAGCGTAATGGGTTTCGATATTCATCTGAATTAATGTAAAATTGTTATTATTGTATTGGTTCGATGCTTTGAAGCTTTAAACCTGATGGAAAAAAAAAAAAATCAAAATATTTGATTTTATTCTTTAGCCCATTATTCCTCTTATGATTTGTTGAGAGGCCAATGAAATTTGGCTTCATAGTCATGAAAGCAGTATTGTTTTTAGTAGCAGGAAAATTATATATATATATATATAGAGAGAGAGAGAGAGAGAGAGAGAGAGAGAGAGAGAGTTTTGGAACCTATAAACATGTAACGTGTCGATTAGGGTTTCTAAATTTTGTTTCTTTTGATATGTAGTTACGGCGACAACTAAAGCAGAAGAAGCTCTTCAAATATTGAGGAAGGATAAAAACGAATTTGATATTGTGATTACCGATGTCATTAGGCAGGACATGGATGGTTTTAAGCTTTTGCAGATTATTGGCATTGAGATGGGTATTCCAATAGTTAGTAAGCTCTAAAACTCATCCCCCCATCTTCCACTTTTTATTTATTTATTTATTTTTTAAAAGTTTGCTAGCCACATATTCATGCACAGACACAAAAATATTAGAGGAACTTTGCTTGCCCTGATCTCAATGTATCACGGATTTTGCAATATCGTTGTCAAATTTATCAAAAGTTACAATGTAGGTATTCTATTTTTCAACTCCTTTTAATTTCAGCTATTTATTGAAATTTTTTGTTAAATCCTAACGGAAGATGGTAAAATGACCAAAATACCAATTTTTTAATATATATATATTAGAAGTATATTTGTATTTTTATAAATTTTAGAGGGGGTATAAGAGACACTTTACTTGTTAGCGGTTTGAGTTAACACAAAACAAATTAAAAGGAGTTGAAAATGGAATGTACCCACATTACAATTTTTGATAATTCGAAGTAAACATTGCAAAATCCTTAATACATCGAGGCCTCGGCAAGTGAAGTTTTCCCAAAATATCATGTATGGTTAACCTTATTAGTTTGATTCTAAATTTGAAATCACAGTGGTCTCTGCTAATGATGACCAAGCAAACATATGGAGAGCTATAACCAATGGGGCCAGGGACTACCTGTTGAAACCGGTTCGATTACAGCAAATAAGGAACATATGGCAACATGTTTTCAGAAAAAATATTGATAATTTTGAAAAATCTAGCATTACGAAAGAAATAACAGAGCAAATATCATTGCCTCAGAAAATAGATCATGATGACGAGAAACTGAAAAAGCAAGAAGATGAGACCAAGCCTCAACAGCCTACCGGGAAGAAGACTAGGTTTACCTGGACCCCCGATCTTCATTTTAAATTTATTAATGCTATTCGGGAACTAGGAGAGCGTGGTAAGTCTAGTGTTCTCTCTCTCTCTCTCTCTCTCTATATATATATATATATATATATAGATGTGTGTGTGTGTGAAATTATTATTTATGATTTCCTAATATTTACAGAGGCAGTTCCAAATAAGATACTCAAAATTATGAATATTCCCGGACTAACTCGGGAAAATGTTGCTAGCCATCTTCAGGTGAGTTTGAGTCGTGTTTTAAGAGTAATGTTATTTTATAGACTGTTAAATGATTGTCACTCAATAGGAATGACATGATAGTAAAAATTAATCCTTATTTTTTCCTTGAGTAATTCTAAATAGTCATCTCATATCTTACTCTCATACCACCAGACTCATGTGACTGTGCCTATCAACTCTTTTTTTTAATTTTTAATTTTTTTTATATATATTTTAATTTTTTAATAAATGTTGATCCAAGGAGTGATAGATACTACCACATCGACCCATTAATATGAGAGTGAGATAAGAGATGAGTATGTAACATTTTTTTTTATAGTGCTGATCGAAATGCTAATTTTTACTGCTACGTCATCAAGTTTATGCAAGTCGTAGTCTACTAATTAAATAGCATTACTCATATTTTAATTATATAATTTAGAGTAACGCTATTTACTAGATTGTTACATGACTATGATACAACTTGATAATATGATAATAAAAATCAGCCTTTGAATCTGTACTAATAATAATAAAAAAATTAATTATAGATTTTTATTGTCACGTTATCACAGTTACAAGGGCAGTCAAACTAATTCTATCCTGTTTCTTATTATGCTTCTTGTATATATACTCTAGAAGTACAGAAATATCTTGAAGAAGCAGCAGAGCGCTGCAATGGGGGAACAAAAAAATGAACATGATAAGAATATAGCTAGTGTAAATTCAGACATTAAGAAAGGCTATGGCAATGCCTATGGAACCACGAACATGCAAGTAACTAGTAATTACGTCCAACATCCTGGTACTATTGTTCCAATATCTGAACAATTGAGTAGTTTTCCCAAGTATTTGAGACAAGAAACTCCTACATCGATGGAGATGGGTATGTTTCAACACCTCATGCAATCTCCCCAAACTGTGGGCCAAATGCAGCAGGGGATCATGCATAGTCATATGTATGGGTATCCCCCATCATCATCTCCATTATTGCCGGCCAAAACATACCTCCGGCCGGCACCGGACTTTAGGTATCCAAATGTTTTTCCGGGAATCAAGCTGCATGATGGATACATTGGATTTTTGGGGAATCAGGCTAGTTCAAGCTGTAGTACAAAAGTTAGTTCGTATCCCTCCGGCGCCGTTTGCTACCCCTCTCAAATGCTTGGAGATACTTCAACTCAGATGGGTGCAAGTTCCCACAATGCTTCATTTGCTTGGCCTCTTCAAACTTTTATGCCTGGTACTTGAATCCTTTTATCCTCTATTATCTCTTCAATATTTTAAGATTTTATTTTGGGAAAAATGCAAAGTCAGTCTATTTGGTTTACCTGATTTGCAATTAATTTCATACAGTATCAAAATGAACTCAAAGGTCCCTGATATATGCCAAAAGAACAATTTATGGCCTACAGTCAAATTCCGTTAACTGACTTAATAGATTCTTATAGCGTGAAACATTAGAACTAATAAAATTGTGATACTTGTCTTATTTAAGTTAGTGTCATACTAACAAAATTTGTTAAATTAATAGACGAAATTTGATTGTATGGACTAAATTTTTTTTTTGGCATACTTCATAGACCCTCGAGTTAATTTTGATACTACAAGGAGTTAATTGTAAATCAGCTAAACCATAAAGACTAATTTTGCATTTTTGCATTTTATTTTTCTTATATACATATGATTAATTAAGATTGCACTTAAGTTAAATGTGACACTTAGGATTCCCATGTGAGACATTTGGGATCGTAACATACCACCACACTCCACAGCTAATGTCCATGACGGTTACTTAATCAACATTGATCTGATAATAGTCATTTCTCTTTTAACGACTCCGTTCACCTATCAGTATTCGATGACTTAACACTATACTCATACATAATACTAAGATAATTTAATCCAACGTATACGTTCGCCCCTCCAAGACTCAACCACAAAGCCGCAACTCATTCAATCTCATACTTGAAGCGTTGTGTACTATTCCATACTTGACGTAGTGGCGCTTTGATACCAAATTATACAGAACTCCTGTAGAATCCACCATTAAAAACTAGCTTGCAAATTAAATATGATTAAAATTGCAATGAATTCGTATAGGACACTTAGGATTGTAACACCATAGTATTAATTGACTAATTTTTCTCCAAACTTTTTTCTTTCCTCAGGAAAATTTTCAGTCAACAAATTTAGATGAGAATCTCATATTAACAGATAAATTGATAAAACCAGCTAGGAAACTCCTGAGATTAAAAGACAGTGATATATGGTTTACTGCAAAATGAAATACAAATTATTGCCATGCCATTGACTAGAAGATCAAATTATGCTAACTGTGATTGCCATTATTTTGAAGACGAGAGAAGAAGTTCCTTCAACTCCTTTGAAACTGGAGATGCGAATCTTAACTGGAGAAATATGGAGTATCCAGGTTTTATGGGATATCCGAATTTGACAGACTTGGAAGGACAAGTCAACGACAAAGCCCTGCAACATTTTTCAGCTCAACCAGACGAGGAAAGTGGTTTCCATCATTATAGCAGGAGTTTCATGGATGATGATCTTACTGCCATGGTCAAAGAGGTAACAATACTTTCCAGCTTTGTTTCGGCTTGCAATCAAAAATAAATAAATAAACAATGAAAAGCCTAGCAAAAAAAAAAAAAAAAATGATTCTGTGTTTATACATTCACACATTGATTTTGTTCCTTGTGTGATCTGCATTGCAGTTTAACCGTGATTCTCCCAAAAACCTATGATCATGATTGATTGCCGTCCGATCGATCGACCGAAGAATCAAGCCTCATGATCAAACTGCGAGATGGTCACTTGTTGGTGATCACTCTTAATTAAGTACGTAGGATACAAGTTTTTGCCTAAAATTGTTTAGAGCTCCCACTATTAATTCTGGTAATTTGAACATTTTTTCGAATATTAGTTTTTCTAGGATTGGTTAATTAGTACTGACCATGCTTTGGATATGATATTTTTAGCGGTTCAACGGATAGCTTGTAGAAAAATATATATTTATATTTTGCCTTTGATGATCGAGCTAAAAATTCTTGATTTTCTGTACAAATAGTTTTTTTTTTTTTTTTTTTTTTGAGTATACAAGGAGGTTTAAGTTGTGAGGATTCCATATATAACTAGTCATTTCATCAAGAGTGTCCATGCCTTGCAAACTCGATATTATTATTATTAATGAAAAAGGGTCCAATTAGAGTTTAACAGCCCTCAAATATGCAATAAACGGACCCAAAACAATTTAAATTAGGGAAGAAAAAAAAATCATATTTAGCCCCTAAGTTTTCATTTGATTTGGATTTAGTCCTTATGTTTTTAATTTTAAAAATAATGTCTTTAGGTTCTGTTCAAGTTTCAGACTGGTCCATCTATTACTTTACCGTCAAAGTTAACGATTTTTTATCCGTCATGCGTCTCATTTGCATGCTAGCTAGGTTTCATGTCATCACCCAATATCAATGTCAAACTAAATTCAAATAATAGAAAAACTTGATTTTTCCCCTTAAATTATTGATATAATTTTTTAACTCAATTTTTTAGACTTCGGCCCATACCAGTTTTAGGCTTGAATATATATATATACAGTCTGTCAAATATTAAAACCGCAAAATAAGATGCAGCTGGTTGCCTAATTAACATGGGCATGTAATTAAGACGAGTGACCATATGCCCCATGGTACGGACGTAAGGGCGTGGCGGATTGTACACCAATAATTTTGGCTCTTCTTTACTGCCAACTTGCCTGCTTCCTCCATCCCTACAATAAATGTGTGCGGGATTGGACTCAGACAAATGAAAAATCAAACCCCCATTTGACTGTGATTCAGCTCCGAACAAATGGAGGTCGGGATTAACAAAATCAATGTTTTTCTCCGGCTTTCTGCGCTTCTCTTCTCTGTTTTGACAGCTTGTTTAGTAGGCTTAGATGCTCAATCCAAGCGCGTCTTCTTCTCCGAGAAAAAAGCTACTTTCAGAGATTTGGATGCTCTCGTGTAAGACCTTTATTTTATATATTCACCATAATTCTGGGTGCTTTCTGCAGCTTTATTAATTATATACTCTTTTCTTTTTCTTTCCAGGATTTTGGTGTATGTTGAATCTGGAGCTGCTTGCTACAACCTGCTTCAGCTATGCAAGTTTTCGATTCCTGCTTGGTCTAGAGGAAACTCGAAAATGTCTTTTGTATACGTAGCCTGGGTTTTCTTGCTTTTGGATCAGGTATTTTATTAATTATTTTCTCTAATCTCAAACAACTGGGAATAACAGCTCTATAAACGTCGTCTTATGTACAAGATTATGTGCAAAATCTTGTTGCACTGATGCACTAATTACACAACTAAACAAGGAAATAAGATCCTCTACAGTTTAAAATAAATCGAAGAATATTCAGTTTATAATTAGAATTTATTCTTAGAATTCTTAAAGTTATAAATAGGACACGTATTCATTAACAAAAAATAATAATAAAATATTTTAAATTTTAAAAAAAATTAAAAAACATTTTAAAAAACTAAGGGTGGTCGGACCACCCCTATTGGCCTGGGGTAGCTTCGGCCACCCCAGAATGGCCGGTCTAGCATGGTCCAACGGGGATGGTCCGGCCACCCCTAAGGCCACCCTATTAAATTTTTTTCTTAGTTTGACTTTAGGGAGTGGCCGGACCACCCCGTTGGGCCATAGGGTGGCTGAAGCCACCCCAGTCAATAACGTGCATGCATGGTAGGCCTTCTCTGGGTTTCACAGAGAGACAGAGACAGACAGAGAGAGAGAGAGAGAGAGAGAGAGAGGTTTAGCAAAAGAAAGAACATCATAGGCTTCATTAATTAAATCAAAGTTATTGGATGAAATTGTTGATGATTAGGTGGATTCCCCTCGTAAAGGGTTTAAAGAAAACTGTTGGCATCAATGGCATGCAGAGAAGTGTCACCTGTCAGTGATAAAACCGAATGCATAGCCGCCACCTGTCGGTGGTAATTAAAACGTTGAAAACCACTACTCGTAAGGATTGGAATCATCTTTTCAAATACTCTATAATGACAAGTTTGAAAATCTCTCTTTTTTCATTAGTTGGTCTATTCGGGATTGGGGGACCATTGATAGGGGGAGCCAATGGCAAGGAGGAGACTCTCCAACGTCTCATTGTTAAGCTTATATTTAGGGCAAGTAATGCTATATAACGGATAAGTATCTTGTTTTCATTTTCAAGGCTGATGCAACATTATTTCTCAACTAAAAAATGTATATACATCCACTAAATGGTATGAAAGGATCACATCCAATCAGTTAGTTTCCAAAAGAACCCATTAGGCAAAACAAGAGAGCAAAATGATATTAAAAAAATTGAAAAGACCATTTTACCCTCCAATATTGTGTTCCTTTGAAATGGAGAAGATCCCATTCCAATCAGTTTGGGGGATGGAATGGGAATACTTGTCGGCCATATAGCGTTACTCATTTATGGCAGTTGTTTATTCAATGCGAGAGTTTTTAGAATTAACCCAAGATTGATTTTTTTGTTTTTTAATATTTTTAAACAGCTAGCAGCTTACATTACATTTGCTGCAAACTCAGCAGCACTTGAGGCTGCATTTCTAGCAGTAACTGGTGCAAATGAACTTCAATGGATGAAGCTGTGCAACAGATTTACAAGATTTTGCATCCAGATTGGTGGGGCTTTGATCTGTGGCTTTCTGTCATCTCTCCTAATGGCTGTGATATCCTCCATCTCTGCCTTCAATTTGTTTAGGCTCTATTCGCCTAAACGATTCCTGCTCTTCAAGCAAACATGATGGTCTATCCTTAGCCTATTATGTTTGTAATGTATTTTTGAGTGTAGTTTGAATGAGGGTTTTGTGGAATTGATGATATAATGGTATGGTTTATGGTAATTTCTGTAATGAGACTGTAAATGGATTGGATGAAATAGCTAGATGGAGATTATGGATTTGATGAATGAATTGCTTTATAAGATTGACTTTGAAAGGACTGGAATCCAACCCCTTTCACGTATGCACTACAATGAAACAATTACAAAAATCAAACCATACAACCAATCATCACGCAATCAACACTGTGATTTTGTTGACAAATTGAAAATCCGTTGAACGCAATAAAGATAAAACTAGTCTGAAGTAGTCAAACTCAAAAAATCACTAACTATAAAAAATGCATTGTAAAATTACTAAAACAGTCCATACACAGTCAAGCTTCCCACTTGCCTATCTATCTCTTTACCGACCCAAAAATTATATTATGGTTTTTAAGAAAACCAAAGGCTGTTCCGTAGTATTTTATTCTAAATGGCCAAGGGTGATTGGGTGAAGTTGGGGCCCATGCATTGGCTGCCGAGTAATGTTAAATGATATTTTTATGTCGTTTTTGTATCATCCTAAAATTAATGCGACTTTTAAAATAATTATTGAGTTGGTGATAGACTATTATTAGATTTTGTCCCCAAGAGGTAATTCAATCGACTGCGATCACGCCTAATAAAGCGGTAGTCACTAGTTTGAATCCACTTCTCCCCTCTTGTGCGGACATGTCAAAAAAAAAAAAAAAAAAAGACTACTATTAGATTTTGATTTATCATTGATTTTAAAAATTACATCAATTTTGAGAAGATACAAGGACGAAATGGAGATTTTGCTGCCAATATAGCTAGCTTCTAGAAGACTCTCCAACCTTTCAAGTAAGGCTTGGGCATTGGTTTAGCTAAATGGGCCTTGTTTTAAGGCATTTTATGCTTTCTTTTGGCCCAAAACATTTCCAATTGATCCCAGCTTTTTGGTATGTCTACAAGCGGTTCTTGGCCACATGTTAGGCAGAAATTCTTTTAAAACTTTTTTTTAAAAAAAATCATATTTATGACATCATCTTCTAACCCATGTACAACTTCAGTTAAGAAAGAGATTTGTTCCAAACAGACTATATCTAAGACATGAGTAACCTAAATTTTCAAAACTTATTTTCCGGCTGTGAGAAATAATCCTCCACACCGATCTAATCCTCCTTGGCCCGGCCAAAGGTTAGGAGTCAACTCATGTCCTCGACCCAAAACTAACTCCTTAGGTCCATTAACTAAAGAAGAATGGTTTTTAATGGGTATATTCGGTTCCAAGGGTCCAAAAATTTTATATAGGACGAAAATACTCCCTAATTCTCCAGGTATAACGTTTAAAATTTTCGGAACCCATTTGGTAATTTTCTCCAATTTATTTACTTAATTAGTCTTTAAGTGAAAAGTTCCATTTTATTAGCCAAAAAACTCAATTTTAATGAAATTTCACTCCATTCTTTGGTTTGATAGCAATATTTCATTTAGAATTCACTATTATGAATTGGACAGAAATTTCTTCCAAACCAATTTGGAGGAAATATCCTCAAATCTATTTAAAATAGTGCAAAGTGTTTATAAACATTTAAAAGACACATAAAATTCTTAATGTCATTAATAGCCGTTTATTAACTTAAACTAAATTTAATGTGCCTTTTAAATGTTTACAGACACTGACACTATTTTCAATGGGTTTGATGATATTTTCCTCAAATTTCTGTCCGAATTGAATTTTAGGGGCCCAAAATATAAACTTTTTACTTTTGAACATTTAGTAGCCAATTTTCTATAAATAACCAAAAACTGAACAAAAGTAATTTTTCACCTGTTTTAATTTTTTTTTTCAAATAAAATTTTTCTATGGCTGAATAATCCAAGCTTCCAAATGAAGTTGATGCTTAAAATCTTAAATTTTTATTTTATGCCTGAATATGTAAAATATTTATAATAAATCTTCTAATTATTATAAATTCATACAAATTAATTATAATTTTTTAAACTCCAGAGAGCTACTAAAAATAAACTAAAAGTTCATGGGGTTTAATTCATATTTACTCCTAATTAAGATCAAGGCAGGGTATTAGAGAAAATAATGTTTTTTTTTTTTTTTAATGCCATTCTTTTTAAAAACACAGCGTTTAAGAAAACAACACTATTTTTTTTTTTTAAATAACGATATTTATGAAAACATCTCTATTTTCTTAGTTTTAGTGGCTTTTGTTTCTTTTGTTTCTTTTTTTTTTAAAAAAAAAAACGCCATGATTGATAAATTGGTTTTCGACAGTCGCTTGCATGCGAGCATTGAGTTATTGTGATCACTGCTATACACCGGCATTTAAAATCGTGGGTAAAAGAACAATAGCAATCTTTTGCCGACGTTTTGTTTTGTTTTTTGTTTTTTTGTTTTTGGAGTTTAGTGGCGTCTTTTGGCCCATTATCCTCCACTATTTTAGTGAATACAGTAGGAAATCTATCATCCATATCATATGCATGTGAAAAGTAGACTTTTAAAAACTGAAAAATGGCCCTTTTTTCTGTTTGTTTTTAACTAAAAGGGTACGTTGAACAGCAAGCAAAGAATCATATAAAACGAATTCCATCTAGACATGGTTCGATCAATTATATTTTTGCTGAAAACGACAAACTGAATTTTAATAGATTCTTCAATCATGTCTTTATTTCAGTCAGCCATTTTAGTCGTAGATTTATCTTTCAAACACATGAGTACTTCATCATGTCGAACAAAATAATAATAAAAATCTCACAGCATTTATGTCATTGATTGATGGGCATTTCTCTAAATTGCAAGAAATATAAAAATGAAATTATTACAATATTTGATCAATAAACGTACACATTCATATATATTTCATAGCCTTAGAGACAAATCAAGGTGGTTTAACTGATCTTCTTGGACATTATTATTCTCACTCATCCTCCCATAACATGTATGATGATGATGATGATCATGATGATCAGGAGCAAACCTACCGGCATGCCCTTGATGCAGAGGCGGCTGCATACGCCGGCCATGATGATCACTTGTACTAGGATGATGGTTTTGTCCTCCATGAGCTTTGGCGGCGGAGCTCAGCTCCCTTCTTTTCTTGGCCAGCGTTCTTTCCAGCTTGTGAGCATTTTGGTGCCCGCCGAGCGCTTGTGAGCTGTAAAACTTCCTCTGGCAGTAATTGCAGGAGAATATCCGCGGCTCGGCTGCGGCGGAGGAGGGCAAAGAAGGTGACGGGTCGAGGAGGAGATCTAGATTGAGGTGGTTGTTGTTGGGCAGGCTGAGATGAAGAGACGTATTGGGCTGGAAATCCATGATGAGAGCAAAAGAGAGAGTCTCTATGGGAAATGAAAGAGTGGGGATGAGAGTATATATATATTATATATATATACATATAAATTATATGGGCTTCGAAGGTGCACTGTTCCTGCAACCATGAATAGTATAAAGAGTGGAAAGATGGTGGTGGCTTTGAGTAGCGAGTGCGAGAGAGAGAGAGAGGGACAGAGAGCTGCAGAGATCAGAGGGGAATTGAAGGGTTGTCTCCTCCATTAGTGGCAGCATCCGAATCTCTTGTCGGTCTATGAAATACTTCCATGGTATTCCCCCACAAATACAAGCAAAAATTTTATGTTTTGGATTTAATTTATTAAATATTTATTATAGATATTTGATTTTTAAACATGTTTGTCTTTGTTATTGTATGGACAATCATAAAATATTCAGTTTGTCTTTAAGCATTGGGGAAAAGTAACCAATACCCATGGGGCAAAACTAAAACATTTTGTTCTTGGTGACAAAATTTAAAAATTTTAAAAAAAAAATTGGTGGGCAAAAATTAATTTTTAAAAGTATATTGAAAAAAAAATTAAAAATAAAATTGGGGATCACCCTTTTGCTTGGGGGGCCGCCCTCCCCCCCTCCACAAGCTAAGGGTTGGTTCCTCCCCTACATATCCCTTTCCCTCAAACTAACATGTAAGGGTCGTTTTGCGGTGTTGACATGACTCTTCAGTTGTCTCTTTAGATTACTGTATTTTTTTTAATTAATTTATAAGGCTGTTTTTTCTTATTGGAAAAATTTAGGAACTTTTTTTTTTTTTTTCATTTTGTGGGACAAAAGTAGTACATGCATTGCAATTTCGTGATAGTTAGGGAGATTGTTTTAATTTAAAGTTTAGAAAGACAACATCATTACATGAGGATGATATTTTTACTGTTTACTTTATATTGTTTGATTTTTAACCGATCTAATCATGGGTCGAATCACACCTTGGTTTGATCTTACAACACCTTATCAAGAAGGAGTTCGAGATCAAGCAGTAATCTTATCAAATTTCCAGTATTAGAATTAATTAGATGGTAAACAGCATAAGTTATCTTGCCTAGACAAAAACTGCAACAAGATTAGAGATGGGCCATTTATCTATATGACACAAATCATCCTGTGGAGTGCGACTTAAAGTTGTCGAGGATTATCATGCATGGAAGACATAATAATTCAATCTCATAAAAAATAGTGAAAAGTTTTTTATGTTTATCCCTCCTTGGACAAGTACTGAAAGATTTTTTTTTAAAAAAAAGTAAAAATTAATTAAAGACATAAAAAGGACATGTTGGGTATTCTCAATTAATAATATAATTATTCACTTCTTATTTATTTTTATTTATTTATTTATTTATTTATTTTTGGTGTTGTGACATTGATCATCACAATACTCACAATTAATTAGTAGACTGTCTTATGTCATATATATATATATATATTGAAGTAATTTTTACTTTGATAATATTGTACATGTATATGTTTAATTTAATAAATAATATCAAATTTTAATTGGACATTATACTATCAAATTATTCCCTACACAACAATTATTCTATATACGTACGGAAATACAACTTCAACCCACATGCTTGTAGGAATAATCATTACAGATTCTATTCGTTGTAATAATATATGATCTCAAAATACTTGTTCCTAATTCAGATGTTGTACAATTATGTCGAAACGACATGGAAGGAGAAATTCAGCCTAAAAAACAGATAAAAAAGAAAACATGGAGGGGGATCAAGATATGTTTGATAAAGAGTTTTGAGTGGAGTAAATGGGAAATAAATTGATTGATGTTATATATATATATATATATATATATATGAGAGATATCTTTGCCCAACATAACCACGGCACTACACTCATGTGTGTATTTATCATTGATCCCGGATTGAATTTATAATAGATAGAAATTTTCTCTAAATCAATTTGGAATGAAATTTTTTCTAACCTACTTTAATAACCACCATGTGCGGCCCTTTGAGAGGACTATGTCATTTGTTTGACCAATTTCCTACCCTTCGTAATTATTGTTGCACTGTTTTAGTTTGTTTGTGGCTGGTTAGTTGTTGGGGGGCCCACATCTTTTTTTTTGTTAGGATCTCCCACTTCTTCTTCATTTCGGATCAGAAGTGGTAAAGATCCTCCCCTGTAATCCTTTCCTAATTTGCTTAGAAAAAAAAAAAAAGTGTCATTTCTTACATGTTTTCTTTAATATGTTTAACAGTTATTTATTGTTATTCTATTAACCTAAAAATCCAAATATTAATTTTTGAAAAATTCAAACATAGATGACACTTGGCACTTATTAGAGTAGGTTGAATTTGTGTTCTATAAGAGCATTCCCATCAGCTTTCTCGTCATTTTTCCTACATTTAAGGATTCAAACTACTTTTTGTATCCCTATGTCAAAACACACCACAATAGCTTCCCTTAATCATTTCTTATATCATTAAAATATTATTACTTTTATTTTACTTTTTTTATTTTATTCTTTTAATTTATTAAACAAACTTTCTCTCTCTCCCTCATATTTCTTCCTGAAAGTGAAACCCATTCTAAAACCTATTTGAAATCCATCTTCTTCTTCCCTAGAGTCAACAAAATAGCATTAATATTTGATGTTTTGGTTTCAGTTTCTAAAATTTTTGTCCGGCATGACGAAGAAGAATAGAGAGTGGGTGTCGTCCAGCATGATGAAGAAGAACGGATATGCGTTGTTCTCTTAAATCTACTGGGTTTCTATTTCTATGGATGATTTTGGTTTCTTGAGGGTAAAAATCTATGGTTGATTTTGGTTTCTTGAGCGTTGATCCAAAATCTATGGTTGATTTTGGTTTCTTAAGGGCAAAAATCAACTGGGTTTCCAGATTAAGAAGAAGAAGAACAGAGATCAGAAGTAATGGAGATCAAAAATAGCGCCTGCTATTTCTTCTCCGATTTGCAGTCTACAAAATAGCAGTAATATTTGATGTTTTGGGAGTGATGTTGGTTGAACTCTATTGCATGTGCTTGAACAAAGAAGAAGAAGATGCTTTGAGAGGTGGGAGAGGAGAGAGAGTATTTTCTTATTTGTGATTATAATTATCATAATGATTGCTACAATGGAACTCAAAACATTGGTTATAATAATCATAGTGGAATTCAAAATTATTGGTTCTATTGAAGTATTTGATGGTTTAAGGAAACACATAAGAAGTCTGTTGTGGGTGGCCTTTTGCGATTTTTTTGATATTTTTTCTAAACTTAGGAAACAGACTCCCTATAAGGGAGTCTCTTGAAAATGCTCTAACAATTTTATGTCCAATAATTTTAAAAGTTACATTATTTAAAAAAAAAAAAAAAAGAGTACAAAAAATCTTAGTTATAATATTACTCATAAATTTTTTTTATATAAAATAAGTTTGTTGAAATAAATTTTAAACAGTCCAACAATTTGGACACAAATAATTGCATGAATGGTTACGGATAAGGGACAAGTCATGGGAGGGTCCTTAATCAATGTTTGGAAGTACCTGATAGGAACATTATGAGTGTCCTAATGACAGAAGTAGCTTGTACCTAGTCCTAGGATCGTGACCATCAATCTATCATCTACATGGTCAGATGTTGAAGGGCAACAAAAAGTCCTAGAAAATATAAATTTTGTTTGGGAAATTCATAATGCCTCTCCTCTGTAGGACCCATCTTCCTACCCCCTCTCTCTCTCTCTTTCTCTCTACATTTTGTACGTTTGTTAACTGAGCAGAGCACATGGGCACAGGATATACAACTGTAGAATAGCAGACAGGAAATCTAATGTGCGCCCCCAAAGCTTGCACTATAGTCATCGATCCCCATCAACGCATCAAGCTATTAAGGTTAATTTATTAATTAACGTAATAAAAAAACATGATTTTGGGATCATAATCTTGCAGGTCGGCTATGATTGCGCCGAGCCTTGTCTTCACAAACATGGCACAAACCAGGAAACTGTCCACAGACTACAAACATAAATTCTTTGTAAAACAACACAACGGCATATTAGTCTAGAGAGCTGCTGCCATACGGTTGTGGCAGAAAACATGGGTTTTCTGCCCACCAATCACAACATGACACATCAACATTTTAAGAAAAATGCAAAAACTTAAAATGAGAACAAAACACCAAAACAAAAAAAAATGAGGACAAAAATGAGGAACCATAGCCCCATCTGGGTGGCCGGCTGTACAATTCTGTGTTACAAGGCCGCTGTTACCTAGCCAATGCGGCCCAAGGTTACCTCAGTGTTGACGGGTGGCTCGCAGGCCACCCCAGATCTGGCTGGGGTGCGCCCGCGCGGCCACTCCCAAGCCACGGGGTGGCCGGCGCAACCACCCCATGGCCACGGGGTGGCTCGCAGGCCACCCCAGCGCCGCCCTTCTCGGCTTTGTGTGGGTTTTCTCTCCCTCTCTCTCCATCTCTCTCTTTTCGGTAGTTCTGAGCAGTGATGGTCGGGACTGCGTGGCGGCGGCGCAATTTGAGATGGGCAGCACCGATGGGACCAGGCGGGCGGTGATGGTTGTGAAGGGCGCTGTGTGTCTGAGGTGTGGAGAATGAAGAAATAATCTGGTGTTTTGGTTTTATTTTCTTAATTTGTTCCATGCTGAGGTGTCACATTTACATTGGTGGGCAGAAAATGGGGGTTTTTTGCCACAACCGAATGGAAGTTATTCTCATTAGTCTATATGCCGAGAACCCGCTTCACTTTTCGACAATCTCAAATTTTTATTTTATTTTATTTTTTATTTTAAGTTGAAGAGTTTAATATAACATGCTGGAAAGATAATTTAATTGATAATTTTAAGTCAGTTATAGCTAGTTAAAGTACTCATCGATGTTACAATTGCACCACCATGTAATCGACCAGAAACACTCATATTATTTTATTTTAAAAGTGTCTCAATTATCAAAAACAATTTTTGAATCATAAACAACAATAAAAGAAATATAATCAAACATCAAAAATGCATGTTTAAATAGGGAGGGTCAAGGCGGGTCTTTTCTGCTCTTGTTGCATACCAAAAAAAAAATAATAATAAAAAGAAAAAGAAATGAGAATGCTTCCATAACAATGATGAGAAGCAGTCAATTTGGCAACAACATGTGTCCAGAGATTAGCTATCCTAAAAACCTTGGTCACAGATCACAGAACAAAAGAAAAAAGAAGACAATAGAAAAAGAATGTCTACAATAACATATTGCTGAAAAATAAATTCCAGCTATATATATGGTAAAAACTAAAAACTTGTTTAGAACGATTCTAAAACACTAATATAATTTGTTAGCTATGTTTTTAATGTTGGCAAATTCGATAACAAAACACAATTACAACAAAATTCTCAAGCAAAAAAAAAAACCTAGTAGACTACAAACTAGCTAGGTTTCGATAAAGTCTTGAGTCTACCAAGTTTCTAAAATATGAACAAACCATTAAACGAATAGAGAATTTGAGTAATAAAACTCATATTAACATTTAGATGATCATTTGAATACATATCTAGCAAACATGCACAATAGCACATCCATGTAAATCCATTTACAATATCATCAAAAAATACAAGTACTACTCCCCATATCAAATACATCAATAACCAAAACCAAAACCCTCACCCTTTTTGTCACAAAATGACAAAGAGGAAGTAACAACATAAAAGAACCATGATACCTAAAACAATATATGCAACTTAAAGGTTAGCCCATATGCCTAGAATGCATAAGTCACAAAACTCAATTGAAAAACCTATTGAGAGGTGTGAGTTTATACCACACAAACTCAACCAACGAATTTAAACCTCACGCGGAGCAGAATAAACAAATACATGTATCAAACCACAATCATCATTAACAGATCAACAGAGTATTTTTGTTGACGAAGAGAAAAAACTATTTAAAGTCAGCTCGAGTGCACAAGTTATCAATAATTAATGACTATTTAAGCCATCCACAATTTGATTAACGCGATGATTTTAGCGACAACTTGTGGACCTTTAGCGACCAAGGCCAAATATATACCTTTGTAGTGCATACTCATATATATGGCCCCAACGACATTAACTTTTGACATGTTATACTTTGGTTATCAACATGGTTCATCACCCATTATGTTTTGTGGTTGCTGTGACATGTTTTATCTTGAAGAGGATCGATATAATGCCTTATCCGGATCTTGAAGTGGTTTTATGCCCAGGCGTGGCCAGCCTTAGATGTTGAAACTCAGCTTTTTTTTCTTCATGTTTGTTGTTTCTTTCTTTCTTTTTTGTTTTGGTGTTCCTTTCAGTGCTGTTCTGCTGCACTGAAATTGAGATTAACTGGGATCCTACATCAACCCACTTTTCGGCGTCTGTACTTTTTGCACTTTTTTCTGTTTCAGTACTATTGGAACCATTAACATGCATGACAAAACATAGTGGTGGTGTCTTCGGCTGCATGATCATGTACTCAAGGAATTCTGACCATGCAAGCTGTTGCAAGATTTAGGTAGAGTTTCAAGTCTCCAGTACTTTCACTTATTTTCCAGTTAAAATATTATTTATTGGAGATTTTTTTTTTTTTTAATAATAATAATAATTAGAGTGAAGATTGTCTTTAGTAGAAATATAATTGGAGTTCTTCTTTAAACGACTGTTAATTAATTGCTTGTGTTTTGAGAGTGCATGGAGATTGTACGTGTCATGAATTTGGATTCTCTGATTTTTTTACACTAGATGGGCAATATTGGGCATGCATCCATCACTGATTATAATGCTATTTTAGGAAATTAAGATACGTAATTGCTAAATTATATTTTTATTCATAATTATTAATGTATAATACTGTCTAACTAACCGTTGAATCAATATAAAAGAAGGGGGAGAACAAAATATGACGAATATCTACCCCTTTGCACATTGCCCTACACGCAGTATACAGCCAACGTAACATCCGAAATGATGCTATAAAATTAAACTTAAGAGTTAGATGTTTTAAGTTTGTTTGAATTCAAATTCTGTCAATTAAATTTATTTATTTAAAATATTTTATATATTAACCTCACATAAAAAAAAATAAAAAAAACAGAGAACACATTAGTGTCACTAATATCACCCGTTTATCGGAACCTCTCTTTCTGGGTTTGTTTGCCAATAGACCCAAAAAAAAAAAAAAAAAGCTTCATACTATTCATCTTAAATTTAACTCTAACATTCTTATTTTTTACATTACATTAATTATATTTTATTAATATTTAAATAAAAATTTATTCTAAAATAATATTTTTTTACTTTTTTATATTAAATATATATATTTTTTTCACGTACATCAACCAAATCTTGTTACACTTCCTAGCCTGAAGGAGAAACAGCCAAAATCCCTACATAATCAAACCACTAGATCTCTTTAGTAGCATTAACATTTGTCGACCACATTCACTATACTACTAACCACCTCTCTATCTCTCTTGTGATGAGACTTTTAGAGGGAGTTTAAAACAATTGAAAAGACATGACAAAGCTTTGAGTTTAGGGACATTGATGTTGGTAGAAGAGATGAGATGAGATAGAGGATAAAGACGTAGGTGGAGGAAAGTCCAGTCCCTCGTGTTGCGTGAGAAAGGAATGTTTTAGTATGTATTATAGGTGGCAGACAAAAGGGCAGCACAAGTTGACACAATAAATTGACTCGTCGAGGGCTATTGGAAGCCGAGGTGTCACCACTCAGGTCCTCAAAGTGGGATATATATGGAGATGATACTCATTTTATTTCATCTCTCTACTCTTCTGCCTTTCCTTCATTCCTTGTATCATGTATGTACGTGTTGCACCGGACAACAAACATGGCAAAACTAGCCCATAAAACACGCTCTACATGTATTCTTGCCTTTCTTTCTTTAGGGAAGCCACCTAATTAAAATGCACAATATATATGTATTCCACACATTCCCATAGATCTCTCTAAGCATGTTTCAAGTACGATTCTTAAAAGTCTTACATGTCGCACGCTGATCTTATTAAGGGAACAGGTATTTTTGTTTTTTTTTCACTTTTTGAGATGACAAAAATACACCTCCATTATAACTAACTAAATATTTTTCAATTCATTTTGGAGAGGATTCTAATTTCTAAGGCGGGATTTTTTGTGTCATTTTAAGAGTAAGATAAATGAGAAATATTTTACTCTTTACACTCATTTATTATATTTATTTTAAAATCACCACACAATAAACTCTTTAAATCTCAATTTATTCTATTTATATATATATATATATATATATATATCTTTTTTCTTTTTTATTCTCAAAAGCACTCGATATAAAAATGAGCATTTTTAAGCTTGGGGTGTTTAATTTAGTACGTGCTATATATATATATATATATATTTTGACATGTCCACACAAGAGGGGGAGGGAATAACTAGTGACCTCCACTTTATAAGGCGTGATTTTCAGTTGATTGAACTATCCCTTAGAACATGTACTAAAGATATTATGCCGTTTGCCCTTCTACGATGCACGAGTTTACTGTTCTACGGCATCCATCTTTTTTGGGCTCTAAAAATAAAAAAATAATATTAAAAAAATATCTCTTTGGGCTCAACCAACTATTTGACCCACGGTCTTGGTTCTAGGCCTTTTGGGTCAAGGATTTCTTTCTTTTTGGGCTTTAGGCCCTTTTTCTTTTTCACTAATTCGGGTAAAAAATAAAGGGCCTGGTTAGCATCAAAAGTTTCGGACCACCCCATTACCACCAAAAAAAAGCTAGCTAATTAAATAATGAGGTTTGATACGAATACAACACAAACCCAATTCATGGCCAACTTCTCTCCTACGTGTAAAAAAAATTTGAATTTTAAACCAAACAAATTGTCTTTTTTCCCATATTTTCAGAATTCCAAAATCCTCTCTATCAATTTTTTTTTTTTTAAATGACACGTAAGAAAGAAGTTGGCCATAAGTTGGATTTATGTTGTGACCTTAACATTTTCCTTAAATAATAAAACAAGAATAAATATCTGAAGGAATCAACATTGAACACACGTGGATACAAACCATTTTCTAAGGTTCTTTTCTCGGGTTGTCCATAACATCATTTACGTAATTAAACAAATTAATTAGTACAAAGCGTCGCATGCATCTCTCAGTACTGTTATTGGATCGTTGGTGGCAGCCTCCATGCACAGAGGAGCAAATATAATACAAAGGCATGAAAAAATTAACGCTGTAAAAATCTAGGTTTTCATTTTCCCCACCCCATACATCATTGAGCTTTCCATGCATACTTTAAATCTGTTACGTGAGGCCTAATTTGCTAGCCCTTCTGCGAGTCTGGCTCTTAGATCTTTCCTTAAGATTTTGCCCGATGGAGCTTTAGGAATTGCGTCTGTGAAGAAAACCCTGTTGATTCTCTTATAGAACACAACCTGCGTGCATGCAACATAAAGCAACCATCCACATCATTACAAAATTACCTTAAAATTACTAGTTAATTTGAAGTTTTCCGGAAATTATTTATGAAGATTGGTTTTACCTAATAAGTAATCAGTGTGAAACTTAGCACTCAATGAGTTTCTTTATAAACTATCCAATTTATGTGAGTTACTTATCCTCCCAATATGAGATTACTGCTGTATTGGGGTGTTTCATCGCATCTGTTATTCACTTGATAAACCGGGAAAAAAACATAAGTTTATAACATTATATCAACATGTACAATTGTTTATATATTCATTGTGTTTTTACCAGATCGTTTCTCTTTAAGTAAAGCAAGATCATAAATTGATACATCAGAATGGAATGACTTGAACAAGTGTATATATATCTTTAGTACCTTCTCTCGTTAAGTTCATGGATTATTTTTCTTATAAGTAAATTACTCAATTGGAGGAAAAAGAGGTTGGATGCATGATTTATCTTGAGCTAAATTAGGTTGAAACTTGAGAATAACAAGGGAAAAAGGGGTTTTGAGGTAACATTCATTTTTAGGCTAAAATGGGCCAAAACTTGGAAAGATCAGGAGGAAGAGGAAGATCATGAAGAAGAAGAATTGCTATTACCAATATAACTAATTATGCTTTTGTTTGTGATATATATATATATTTTAAATTTTGTATTATCTACTCTATTATTATCAAGTTCAAAATCTCTTATCATCCCAAAACTTAGAAAGCCAAAAAAAAAAAGATTTGTTTGCAAAATATCGAAATTCAAGTAGAGGAACAATGGCCACCTAACGACAAGTCCCAATAAGTATGAGTAATGTTATTCTTCAAGTCCATTTTACATTGCCTACCATAAAGTGTTTTAAGTAACTTTATATATTTTAAAAGTAGCTAACATGAAAAACCACTTAAAACGATGTGAAATATTACTCTATATAAGTATACATGTAAGTTTGTTTCTTTTAATCTAAGAAAGTTTACCTGTCTTGAGACATATTTCTTGATATCATCCTCACTGATTTTGGAACCATTTGACTTCACTACAAATGCGACAGGAACCTCCCCTGCAGCCTCATCTTTCATGCTGAGACAAATCAAAGGGTGATTATAAATATATGTCTATATAAGAAATTAACTAATCCATATGTAGCCTAAGAGAGATTTATTAATTAATACAATGAAGAAATGCTAAAAAAAATAATAATAATACTTACGGAACAACGGCGGCATCAGCGATGTTAGGATGGGCGATCAACATGGCTTCAAGCTCAGCGGGGGCCACCTGGAAGCCTTTGTACTTGATCAGCTCCTTTAATCGGTCAACGATGAAGAGCTCATCGTCGTCGTCGATGTACCCAATATCACCGGTGTACAACCATCCATCTTTGTCTATGGTCCTCTCTGTTGCCTCTGGGTCATTCAGATAACCTGACCATAAACGCATGGTTCAAACAAATATTAATCATTCACCACCAACGTCAAACTGGATGAAATAATATTGGTGCACGTGGCTTTACTTTGTTGGCACTTCACTGAAGACATTTGAACTTATATTCGATTTGACAAACTCCCTCTAAACTTTAAAATCTCTTAATTTAGTCATTTGAACTTTCAATTGCAATCAATTTGGACCTCTCCGCCAAATTTTAAACATTAAATGACGTTTATACCTCTAACTTTTTTTTATAAAATTCTAACTTTATCCTTAATTCCAAAACCTTTTTTTAAATAATCAGGGATATTTTGGTCTTTTTAGGTATTTCTAACTGTTAAATTTGACGGAATGGTTCAAATTGAGAACAATTGAAAGTTCAGGAGACTAAATTGAGAGATTTTGAAATTTAAGAAGATTTGTCAAATCGAGTAAAAATTTAGAAATCTTCAGTGAAATTACTAAAAAAAATAAGTAGCTAAAGTAGAAATGTGTAGTTTTTTATTACTATTTTAGCTACTCTTCTTGAAAATATTTTAAACGAGATATTTTAGCTATTTTAGCTACTCTTCTTGAAAATAACAGATAGATCTGCCCACCGGCCACGCCCTTGCTGATTCAATGATTCAAATAATAAGAAGCCTATCAAAGGGAGTTGCAGGGAAATGACTTTTAGCCCCCAAGATTCACTAAATATTCCATCCCACCAAATATGGCAGAATTGGTCTTGCCAATTATATAGGTTGTACGGTTGTACCCCATCCTCACACGACCTAATATATATAAAAATGATCACTAATATTCTTCATTGTTGAATAAGTAACCCTTGATTTAAGTATATATTATTATTTTTTATAATAAAAAAACCTTATCTACTATACTTTCTTCTTACTAGATTGGCTTTTGTTAAAAATAAAATAAAATATAATTTTCGACACTAACACATAAATCCAGTGGAATTACTGAAGAGTAATTTTATTAATCACCCATTATTTCTCATTTCCCCAAAGCCTAGGTGGCGTACGTAGTCCCCCAACCTAAAAATTAATTTTCATGCACCAAATGTTATTGGAACATGTCACATAGGCTTGGAGGGAATGGAAAGTAATGTTCAGCACTCAATTTTTGATTCAATAATGTTATTTTGTAAATTCCTATACAAATATTATACAATTTAGGGTTAAATTCACTTTACTCCCAAAAGTTTCAGAGGTTTTTCAATTCGAACTCCAATGTTTAAAAATTGGCAATGTACTCCCTTAATGTTTCAAAAATTTTCAATTCAAACCTTCTGTTACTAATTTTCATCTAATTTGACGGAAATCATCTCCCATGCATCTCACATGGAATTTTGATGCCCTCTATTTCAAGTTTGTCCTCATTAAAACCTATTAAATTACGTAATTACCTTCAATTTCATAGGTTTTAATGACAATAATTATGTAATTTCATTAGTTTTAATGAGAGCAAAATTGGAATAAATGGCATCAAAATCCCACGTGGAATGATTTCCGTCCAATTAGATGAAAATTAGTAACGGAGGGTCTGAATTGAAAATTTTTGAAATATTATGGAGGTACATTGCCAATTTTTAAACATTAAGGTTCGAATTGAAAAACCCTTTAAACTTCAGGAGTAAAGTGAATTTTTATTTACAATTTAATGTTATGGCAGTAAAAATAATAGTGGATTAACAATCTACTAAATTTTAATTACAATCTTTCTTTTCTTTTCTTTTTTCTAATCAATTACTATCTTCCATGAATTGCTTGTTCATATTCCAATCCCATTTAATATACCAAACGAGAGACACGTTCTCAAATATAATAAACTTAATAGAATGGTAATTTTGAAAAATGAGATATATTTTTTTATTGTGTGACAACCTACAAAATATTATGGGATTTATATATTTAAAAAAAGAAGAGGTCAATGCAGGTGGAAATTATATATATACCTTTCATGATCTGGCTACCTCTGATGCAAATCTCTCCAGCTTGATTTCGCGGAAGCGAAGCGCCGTTCTCGGGGTCAACGATCTTCATCTGAGCGTTTCTTACGACGGTCCCACATGCACCTGATTTTATCTCCAACGGTTCCTTTGCAAATGCCAAGCACATTGCTAGCACTGGTCCAGCTTCAGTCATCCCATAACCCTGCACGCAACATATCATTTTATCAACAACAAAAAAGTAATATATATTTTTATTAATAATGACTAACGAGTCTCCTTTCTTTTTTCTTTTTCTTTATTTTTTTTCATTTCCTTTTCGAATTTTGATTTTCATTTATTATTAATAAATAGGGAGAAAAACCCACATTAACACATTCCACTAAAAAATTAGGACGGTTTGTTAGGGTCATGATTCTAAGAACTCTGGTGTGCATGACTATTCATGCACGCCAAACTTCTTTTTTTTTAAAAAAAAAATAATTAAAATAATAAATCACCCTGACGTGCAACATGCCGGGCGTGATGTTTAGCATCACCCCGGTTTGTTATATGCAGGGCGCCAGCTTTGAATTTGGGGATTTAGGGTCAAAAATTTTGAGAATAGACCAATTGATAAAAAATACCTTAAATTATTATTTTCTTACCTTAAATTTTTTTTTTTCTTGTAATTTGAGAGGACCAGGGTCAATGTGGGTCTGCCTAAATCTGTCTCTACTTATATGCATA
>NC_081548.1:17894351-17898024 GCF_901000735.1 Corylus avellana | reverse complement strand
AAAAAAAAAAAAAAAAGGATTTGTTTGCAAAATATCAAAATTCAAGTAGAGGAACAATGGCCACCTAACGACAAGTCCCAGTAAGTATGAGTAATGTTATTCTTCAAGTCCATTTTACACTGCCTACCATAAAGTGTTTTAAGTAACTTTATATATTTTAAAAGTAGCTAACATTGTGAAATATTACTCTATATAAGTATACATGTAAGTTTGTTTCTTTTAATCTAAGAAAGTTTACCTGTCTTGAGACATATTTCTTGATATCATCCTCACTGATTTTGGAACCATTTGACTTCACTACAAATGCGACAGGAACCTCCCCTGCAGCCTCATCTTTCATGCTGAGACAAATCAAAGGGTGATTATATATATATATATATATATATATATATAAGAAACTAACTAATCCATATTTAGCCTAAGAGAGATTTATTAATTAATACAATGAAGAAATGCTAAAAAATAATAATAATAATACTTACGGAACAACGGCGGCATCAGCGATGTTAGGATGGGCGATCAGCATGGCTTCAAGCTCAGCGGGGGCCACCTGGAAGCCTTTGTACTTGATCAGCTCCTTTAATCGGTCAACGATGAAGAGCTCTTCGTCGTCGTCGATGTACCCAATATCACCGGTGTACAACCATCCATCTTTGTCTATGGTCCTCTCTGTTGCCTCTGGGTCATTCAGATAACCTGACCATAAACGCATGGTTCAAACAAATATTAATCATTCACCACCAACGTCAAACTGGATGAAATAATATTGGTGCACGTGGCTTTACTTTGTTGGCACTTCACTGAAGACACTTGAACTTATATTCGATTTGACAAACTCCCTCTAAACTTTAAAATCTCTTAATTTAGTCATTTGAACTTTCAATTGCAATCAATTTGGACATCTCCGCCAGATTTTAAACATTAAATGACGTTTATACCTCTAACTTTTTTTTATAAAATTCTAACTTTACCCTTAATTCCAAAACTTTTTTTTAAATAATCAGGGATATTTTGGTCTTTTTAGGTATTTCTAACTGTTAAATTTGACGGAATGGTTCAAATTGAGAACAATTGAAAGTTCAGGGGACTAAATTGAGAGATTTTAAAATTTAAGAAGATTTGTCAAATCGAGTGAAAATTTAGAAATCTTCAGTGAAATTATTAAAAAAAATAAGTAGCTAAAGTAGAAATGTGTAGTTTTTTATTACTATTTTAGCTACTCTTCTTGAAAATATTTTAAAACTACTTAAAATAAGTCACATCAAGATAATAAATAGATATAAATAGTAACATTACTTAATTAAAGCCATCAATTTATTTCTTAACATATAGGTGCCTAACTCATTTAATAATTATGTAAGTATTAAATGATATTAATTACATATAAGAGTTTTGAAGAACTCTCAATCCCAAAATAACAGATAGATCTGCCCACCGGCCACGCCCTTGCTTATTCAATGATTCAAATAATAAGAAGCCTATCAAAGGGAGTTGTAGGGAAATGACTTTTAGCCCCCAAGATTCACTAAATATTCCATCCCACCAAATATGGCAGAATTGGTCTTGCCAATTATATAGGTTGTACGGTTGTACCCCATCCTCACACGACCTAATATATATAAAAATGATCACTAATATTCTTCATTGTTGAATAAGTAACCCTTGATTTAAGTATTTATTATTATTTTTTATAATAAAAAAACCTTATCTACTATACTTTCTTCTTACTAGATTGGCTTTTGTTAAAAATAAAATAATAAAATATAATTTTGGACACTAACACATAAATCCAGTGGAATTAATGAAGAGTACTTTTATTAATCTCCGATTATTTCTCATTTCCGCAAAGCCTAAGTGGCGTACGTAGTCCCCCCATCTAAAAATTGATTTTCATACACCAAATACTATTGAAACATGTCACATAGGCTTGGAGGGAATGGAAAGTAATGTTCAGCACTCAATTTTTGATTCAACAATGTTATTTTGTAAATTCCTATACAAATATTATACAATTTAAGGTTAAATTTACTTTACCCTCAAATGTTTCAGAAGTTTTTCAATTCAAACCCCAATGTTTAAAAATTGGCAATGGGCCCTTTAATGTTTCAAAAATTTTCAATTCAAACATTATGTTACTAATTTTCGTCTAATTGGACGGAAATCATCTCCCATGCATCTCACGTGAAATTTAGATGCCCTCTATTTCAAGTTTGCCCTCATTAAAACCTATGAAATTACGTAATTACCCTCAATTTCATAGGTTTTAATGATAGTAATTACGTAATTTCATTAGTTTTCATGAGGGCAAAATTGAAATAAAGGGCATCAAAATTCCGCGTGAAATGATTTCCGTCCAATTAGACGGAAATTAGTAACGGAGGGTCTGAATTGAAAATTTTTGAAACATTAGGGAGGTACATTGCCAATTTTTAAACATTAGGGTTCGAATTGAAAAACCCTTGAAATTTCAGGAGCAAAGTGAATTTTTATTTACAATTTAATGTTATGGCAGTAAAAATAATAGTGGATTAACAATCTACTAAATTTTAATTACAATCTTCCATTTTTATTATTTTTTTTCTAATCAATTACTATCTTCCATGAATTGCTTGTTCATATTCCAATCCCATTTAATATACCAAACGAGAGACACGTTCTCAAATATAATAAACTTAATAGAATGGTAATTTTGAAAAATGAGATATATTTTTTATTGTGTGACAACCTACAAAATATTATGGGATTTATATATTTAAAAAAAGAAGAGGTCAATGCAGGTGGAAATTATATATATACCTTTCATGATCTGGCTACCTCTGATGCAAATCTCTCCAGCTTGATTTCGTGGAAGCGAAGCGCCGTTCTCGGGGTCAACGATCTTCATCTGAGCGTTTCTTACGACGGTCCCACATGCACCTGATTTTATCTCCAACGGTTCCTTTGCAAATGCCAAGCACATTGCGAGCACTGGTCCAGCTTCAGTCATCCCATAACCCTGCACGCAACAGATCATTTTATCAACAACTAAAAAGTAAAATATATTTATATTAATAATGACTAACGAGTCTCCTTTCTTTTTGTCTTTTTCTTTATTTTTTTCCATTTCCTTTTCGAATTTTGATTTTCATTTAGTATTAATAAATAGGGAGAAAAACCCACATTCACACATTCCACTAAAAAATTAGGACGGTTTGTTAGGGTCATGATTCTAAGAACGTTGGCGTGCATGACTATTCATGCACGCTAGGCTTCTTTCTTTTCTTTTTTTATTTTATTTTATTTTATTTTATTTTAAATAATTAAAATAATAAAATTTTATTATTTTATTATTTTATTATTTTAATTAATAAATCGCCCCGGCATGCAACACACCGGGCGTGATGTTTAGCATCACCCCGGTTTGTTATATGCAGGGGAGCCAGCTTTGAATTTGGGGATTTAGGGTCAAAAAAATTTTGAGAATAGACCAATTAATAAAAAATACCTTAAATTATTATTTTCTTACCTTAAATTTTTTTTTTCTTGTAATTTGAGAGGATCAGGGTCACTGTGGGTCTGCCTAAATCTGTCTCTACTTATATGCATATTAAGTTTTTAATTATCCCTGAGTATAAGTAGTAGAGAATGTCTACTATAAATTTTTTTTTTTTTTTTTTTTAAAATGTCTTTACGT
>NC_081548.1:17876157-17894251 GCF_901000735.1 Corylus avellana | reverse complement strand
TTTACACTCTTTTCACACACTATATATCCTACAAAAATACTCTGGTTATTTCCAAAAGCCCCAAAAATCTTATTTCTTCCACAGTTCCAATCATTATATGCATCTAACATCTTTACTGTTCGGCAGCTGCGATTTGACATGACTGCACTTATAAATCCAACTCACATGACTCCTTATACGTACAACCCAGTAGACACTGCACACATAATAATTCACATTTTAATTACTCACGTGGTTTTAAATTTTAAAACAAATTATTTTTATTAATGACGTAATCCGCTCAGATGATTGAAAATTTCGCTATAACTTTTACCCAAAGCCGTGGAATTATATATGTAAGAATAAAAGGAATTACCTGACCAAGTTTGGCATTAGGAAGCTTGGCTCTAACGGCATCCTCTAGCTCTTTCCCCATCGGCGCTGCTCCGGACATCACCGTCCGGATCGACGACACGTCGTACCATTGGACGTCTGGGCTCTTGGCGATTGCCAAAACAATCGGAGGGACAAACGGCGCGATTGTCACCTTGTATTGCTGAACCAGCTCCAGCAATTTCACAATCTCGAACTTCTGCATAATCAGAATCGCCGCCCCGACCCGCAACCCGCAAAGAAGAACCGAATTCAGGGAATAGATATGGAACAACGGCAAAACGCACAGTATCACATCCCCGCTGTGAAAGTACAAGTTTGGGTTTTCACCGTCAACCTGCTGCGCCACGCTGGTGACCAGCCCCCTGTGCGTCAACATGACTCCTTTGGGAAGCCCGGTCGTGCCCGACGAATACGGAAGCGCCACGACGTCGTCCGGGTTGATTTTCACGGCCGGGATATCTGAGTCAACTCGGAGAAATGCAAAAAGTCGTCCAGGGGAGAGTCAATGCACATGACCTTCACGCCGTTTTCTTTCGCGAAGTCTTTCACTTTGTCGGAGTACAAAGCTTGGGTAATGATGAGTTTAGCGTTCGACGCCTTCGCCTGCTTCGCCACCTCCGCCGGAGTGTAAAAAGGGTTCGCCGTCGTGCTGACGGCCCCGATGTACGACGCGCCGAGGAACGCGAAGGCGAATTCCGGACAGTTTTGGAGCAAAAGCATGATCACCTCACCTTGCTTGATGCCGAGGTTGTCGAGGCCGGCGGCGACCTTGCGCGCGGTGAGCTCTACGTCGGCGTAAGTGTATGTGAGGCCGTTGGCGCCATTGATGAGACAGGGGCGGTCTTTGAATTGGGAGAGGTTTTCGAAGCAGTAGGTGTGGAGTGGGAGGTGGTTTGGGATGTAAATGTCAGGGAGCTTCGACCGGAAAATGAATTCTTGGGGCTCCATTGATGTTTGGTGGTGGGAAAGCGGAGGAAAATAGAGATCAAGGTGAGAGAACAGGAGAAGGTGAAGGTTTGGTTGAAGTTTGGGTTAATCCTTTCTCTCTTGTTTGGTTTGAGTTTTGGTTGAGAACTAATATATATACAACAAGCAGGTGATGGTAGGAGGAGACCATTATTATTTTAAACGATCAAAATGCTATTTAGTTAGTAGTAGATGGGTAAATGATTGAGATTAGTGGCATTAAAAATTAAATGTTTAGTAAATCTTTATATAACTAATATAAATACAACCAAGATAACACGTAAGTGAATGGAATCAACCATTTGATCAATGTTGTACAAAAACATATCAAGTACTAATTTGCATTCTCACGTCATGTTACGTCATGTTAATTGTTAGGAGGACATAAATTAGATACTGATGGTTTATAGTTAATTCATACAAATCAGTCTAATAAAGTGACATGTGTTCTTAAAGTATGTAAATAAAAAAGCACGTGTTTCTCATATGTTTTAGATCATTTTATTATACTATTGGACATAAATTTTCTTCAAACCAGAAATTTCATTCAACCTATCTCTATAGGTGGCAAGTGTCATCTCTCATATATTTTTTTAAAAATATTTTAAAGAGTAATTTATTGACATTCTACTAATCTAGGAACCTAAACATTAATTTTTGATAAACCTTAAAATGTTGAATAACATTTTTCACTTATTGAAATAGGTTGGAGGATCCATCAAGGATGGTGGTTCAATGGCTCAAGAAAATCCCTAAAGTAATTAGGCATGTACTAGGGTATGAGTTCGAATCTCCGTAATGGAAAATCCGTACATATTCTTGATTAGTATTAGTCACCTTAGTTCCCATTGATGTCCTGGTAGAGCTGGGTCAGGTTATGGCTTAATCAGATTTGAGGGGGCGCATGCGGTTTTCACCGTTTAGGCCCATCTTAGGCGGTTCCTAGTGGATACTACTATGGTCACGTCTAAATAAGATAGGCTGAATAGCCACAATTAGTCTCTCCAACGAGTTAGTAACTAATTTATGTTCTTAGGTTACCAAATAGCTTTACTTTTTGAGTAATTTTAAAAATCCTTCTTGTATCACTCTAAAAATGATATTGTTTTTAAAATTATTATTCGATCAAAATTCAATAATAATCAATCACAAACTTAATGATAATTTTAAGAGCCAATTCATTAGAGAGGAAGTTATAGTTTCCCATGTCTAAAGGGTAAAATAGGAATAGTGAGGTCGTACTGCGCTGGGCTTCGTCAAAGCAACCGAGCCGTTCCCAAGAAGTCCTTGGCAACATTCCCAAGAAGTCCTCGACGACAACCATTTATTATTTGACAAGTACACAACTCTTGGCCTTTCACTCACATTTATGTTGCCCATTTGCTTGGTCCTGCAATAATGGATATCATTATCCTGGATGGTGGTGTCTAATAACTAATAAGCCCTCTGTGATTTTGGGCGTAACCTAATCTTCATTCTTGCACGTTTGGGGTTGCCGGGTTGGTGAGGGATAAAAATAATTTGGGTGGTGAGGAAAATTTTGGATTTGGTTTGAGGAAATCTGGGTTTGACTGAAAGCCACAATTGCGTGCCACGTAAGATTCTCCACCTAACATAAAAGGCATTACCCCGTTCCCCAGCGGGTGATTTTAGTAGAAGACACCATTCACCTACTACAGCTGCTAATCAGTTTTCATGCATAATTTTTGTTAAAGCGTGAAGTGACGTCCCAGTGAGATCAACTTTGGCTTGCTTGTTGGTTTTCGGCTTGGGCTCTTGGCGGCTTAAATATGCATGGCTAATTTTTTTCATGAGTAAGGTGTACCTGAAATTATTATTCTATTAAAAATAGACGAAGTTTAATGAAATAATTATTCTTATTTATTGAACCGATCCACCTGGGACCATCGAAAAAGTTGGCTCAAAAGCTTATTGCCAACTAAGCCAAGCCAGCAAAAGACATGTGGCATCACTATCACTTTCACCGCCCAGGTCCACGCAAGCAAAACGTAGCATTCTCACCAACCCTACCCACTATTGCAATTTGATAAGCCTACGGTGGCCTCCAGTTTTTTTAATGAGAAATGCTTTAGTGCAGTAAAAAAAAATTATTTTTAGATTATAAAAGTTTTAGATGGTAAAGGTTATAGGCTCTATTCATAGTTATTGTAGCTCTACCTATTGATAAGCCTATGAACTCTTGTCATCTAAGACTTTTATGGAGCAAAAATAATCTTTTTATTTTTTATTTTTTGAAGGAAAATTGTTTTGTTATTGCGCTATAGCATATCTCTTTTGTAATTGCCATGAAAAATGGGATCCGGATCCCTGGCAATAGTTGGGAGTTGCCCATCATTTTTTTTTTTTTTTTTTTTGGCCTTTGAATCTCATTTAAGGGTCTACAAGTCACCACGTGTCCCAATAATTAAAAAAATATATATATATAAACAAAATAATTAAAATATTAAGAAAAAAGTATGGGGTGGCCGAAGCCACTCTCATGGCCCTAGGGATTGGTTCAGCCAATCTCAAGGGCCAAACCCAAAAATTCCAAAAATCAAATTTTTATTTTTAGATTTGGTCATTGGAGTTAGGAGTGGCCAAAGCCACCCCTATGGCCCAAGGTGAAGGTCATGCGAGGTGGCTCCATGAGTGTGATTGTGTGAGCATTTGGTGTTAGCAGCATTGTGCGGTAGTGCACAGTTGTGTGAGGTGGTGTTGTGTGTGGGGTTCTGCTATCGAGCGTTGTGATTATGTGGGCGATGGTGTCTATGTGAGGTATTGTTATGTGAATGGGACTAGGAATGTGTAACTAGCCTTAAAATAGGCAAGGTTGCAGGATCGAATTTTCTTGAGCTTGCCCATGATGATAATCAATGATAAATATTTAGATGGCGGTAGGATAATTCGAAAACCCTAAACTTTTCGAAACAACTTGAGAGTTGAAATACTAAATACTTATATTATTATTCATCATACTCCTTTAAAAATTTTTTTCCTTTTCCCCCTCTCCCGCTTTGAATAATAAAAAAATTAAAAAATAAAAAACTCCTTTTTAAATAAGCGTTATAAGACACTGTTGATAATACCAGGGTAGAGGAATTGCATTGAGTGTCTATTAATTTAGGGATTTATACTACTTTAGTACCTAATGAGGATTGAGGAGACACCCTCTTATTATAGAATTTTTCCAAGGAAGTATCTTCTCATTCTTGGAGTCCTACAACATGACTACTCTCCACTCTCCATTGTCGAGGCTTAAAACCTGCAAAAGAGTTTCTCTAGGATTTATACTTCACTAAATGAGCATTTGGACTTGAGTTTCCTCCGCTAGGAACATCATGTTGAGGCTTATAACCTGCAAAAGAATTTCTCTTAGATCGATACGTCACTAAAAGAGCATTTGGAGTTGGGTTTCCGCCGCTTTGAATATCATGTTAAGGCTTATAACCTGTAAAATAATTTTTCTTGGATTGATACGTCACTAAAAGAGCGTTTGGGCTTGGGTTTTCGCCGCTAGGAACATCATGTTGAAGCTTATAACCTGCAAAAGAATTTCTCTTAGATTGATATGTCACTGAAGGAGCATTTGGACTTGGGTTTCCGCCACTAGGAACATCATGTTGAGGCTTATAAACAGCAAAATAATTTCTCTTGGATTGATATGTCACTAAAACAAAGTTTGTGCTTGGGTTTCCGCCGCTAGGAACATCATGTTGTGGCTTATAACTTGCAAAAGAATTTCTCTTAGATTGATACGTCACTGAAGGAGCACTTGGACTTGGATTTCCGTTACTAGGAACATCATGTTGATGCTTATAACCCCCAAAAGAATTTCTCTGGGATTGATACGTCACTGAAGGAGAGTTTGGACTTGGGTTTCTGCCACTAGGAAAACCATGTTGAGGCTTATAGGCTTTAAAAGAAAATTTATGAGATTGATACGCCATTGAACGAGTGTTTGGATCAATGGCCAGACCCGAAGGAAATAAAACGATGGTAATAACGGCAAGGAAAAATGTTTTGAATAGCTCCATTGTTCTGCAATGTCCCTAAGGTTTATTTGACTTGTGCAATGTTTCTAACTTGTGACAGATTCATGTAATATATATAAATAGAGAGAGAGAGAGCGAGAGAGAGAGAGAGAGATCACATGTCTTCTATGCAACAAAAGAGTATAACTATTTGTCTTGTCTATTTTATGGTAAGACATTATTTGAGCAATAATGGGTTGAAATGTTTTTGCTTTAATACTCTTTAGTGAAAGATCCTTTTGGATGCTACCTCTCATTTTACATTAATGAATTTCCACAAACTTCATGATTATGGTACTTAAATGGCTTATAAAATCCCATAAATAAAGCTGCATATCAACCAGTTTGTTTGCAAACTCACCAAGGATGGGCATGTATGAGCTCGAGTGTGGCTTATTTACGTAATATATGGGTCATTCTTAAAGGACATAAATTTTCTCTAAACTGGTATGGAGAAAATATCCTCCAACCCATGTAAAATAGTGTCAAATGTCTATAAACATTTAAAAATGTATATTAAATTTAGTCTAAAATAATAAACTGCTATTAATAAGGTTAAGAATTTAATGTGCATTTTAAATGTTTATAGACCCTTAACACTATTTTACATAGATTGGAGGATATATATTTCCTCCATACCGGTTTGAAGGAAATTTCTGTCCATTCCTAAATACAAAATTATGTTCAATTATTAAATAAAATATACTTATTAAGAAATTATTAAATATTTGATAAGTACCAAACTTACTAAGATCCCTAATTATGGTAATTAAACAAGTAATTAGATAAAGCATTAATATCATTTGATTCTCTTAAGAACTTAATTTAATTCAATAACATTAAAACCTGATTCTCCAATTTCCAACGTTTCATTCTTGAAACAAGACAAAAAAGTGATCACATATAATCCGTTGCGGTAGACAAAAAAAAAAAAAGGCCAAGATTTAACCTAAACAATCTCTAACTAAACTATGTCATATTATTTCTAAAGCTAACATTTGATTTTGATGCCGTCTAATTCTGGTTGATATCTCCTCTAACCTTCTTCTCCAGAGCTTCTCAAAACTGAGCAGTTTCATTGATCTTCTATTTCTTTCAAAATTTATCATGCAAGGCCAAGTTTTGAATTGTCATTTTCAAATTAATCTCTATCCAGAGATCGCTGGAGGGATGGTGCCCATCAGCCCTAGAGATTTCTCTCTTACCACCTCCCCTCTCTTCTCCCGCTTTCCTTCATATCTCTCTAGCTCTGATCTGAAACCTCCCACCCGGCAACTACCGTTGCTCTAGGTGGTGCAAACAGTGGCCGGAGTTGCCGGCCACTCTCTCCTCCCTCAATCTTCTCCAACTCTCAACCCATCTTTTATCTCTTAAATCTCTTCCTTTCTCTCTCGAAACTCATTATCTCACGCTTCAAAATCCATTAATCTCAAATCATGACCAAATCAACACCCATCACAACAGAACGGCAGAATACAAAATCACAAAAACAAAAAAAAATTCTTTTACCTTCTTTCTCCTCTTCACCTTCATCTTCTTCTTCTTCTTCTCTCTCTCTCTCTCTCTCTCTCTGATTGAAAGGCAATAGAAGGAAATGGGTTTTGCAAGACAGACGGCATTAAAGAGTGTTAAATCTCAACCTTTGTTTTTTTTTTTTTTCTATTTAATCTCAACCAGCGAGAGATTTAACAGAGATTAAACAATATTAGATTCATTATTGCATTAAATGCTAAGAAGATGAGAAAAAAAGAGAAATGATTAACATTTTTCTCATATTTTTTTTCTCCATATTATCATACAAAATTATAAATTTAATAAATCAACTATTAAATTTGTGGATCTACCGTTAAATTTGTATCCGCTTCACAGAAGTTGAAAAATATAATGGCTCATGGTTTTTTGATACTACATGGTCAAATCTCATTGGGTGAGATTGGGTCTATTTCAAAGTTGCCACACCACCTTCTAGAAGGGTTTTCAAATTATATTGCCAAGTTTGGGCATGGGTTGGGCTATATGGGTACTTAATGGGCTTTGTTTTACCTCATTGTAAGCCTTATTTTGGTTTAAGAAAATTCCTATTGGTTCCAAACGGTCCCTTATTTTTTGGTAAGCCTAAAATTGGTTCTTAAGTCTCATATGGTGCAAAAATTTTGTCCAAAACAATTATGGGTCGAGAGAAATTAACCATTAGATTTTTCAACTTATGTGAAGCCCATGTCATACTTAAGCCCATGTCAACTTAGATTTTTCAACTTATTGGAAAACAATGGTAAGTTTTGGAAAAATCATTGGCTTTTAAGAGAGATAAATTATAAATTCTATCATGTCATATTTAAGGCTTGTAAAAATTATGAAAAATCACATGTTCAAAACATGAAAAATGAATAAGGTCCAAGGTTTACCTTAATGAAGATAGAACAACACCTTCTCTCTCAAAGATTGGGATGGTTGAGGTGCATGGGATGAACGAGGCCTAAAGGGGCATGAGAGATGTATTTATAGGAATGTGTGGAGTGGATAAGATTGAATGACATGGCTAATAGGTTGAATTTTCTTTTCATGCTTTTATCGAACGTTCGGTGTACGGTTCTATGGTTTCACCCGAACGTTTTAACAAAAATCGAACATTCGAGTCTACGGTTTACTTCGAATGTTATAGGGGGACTTCAAACGTTCAACCAGGGTTCACAAATATTTTTAAATAGTTTTGGGATTTTTGGGAAAGACATTTCGTACGTTTTAAATTAATAGTGTTGTTTTCTATAAAACTTGATCGAGTTGGATTAAATGTATTTTATTCTACATTATTATTTCGAGGTATTACAAGCCCGCTCCTTTTCGGTGGCTTGATCCTCTATAACCATTTTCCAATTCAATTAGAGAATAATAATCTCCAAATCAATTATGTAATTCTCTCCAAAACAATTATGTAATTCTCTTTCCATTTTATAACCACAACCAACTTGTGTAAAATGCTCTAAATCTATAAGATGTGTGTGCAATCAAATTCTATTAAATTACCTTCTTTTTTTTTTATTGCAAACTATTTAGTGATGGTGGAGAGCATATTACGGATGTTGGCAGAGATGAAAAAACAAAATTTGCAATCCGAAGCCAGCTTTTTAATGACAAGGATTGTGTTAGGAAACCCAATTTTTATTCATTTTATTATATTTGGAGGTTGATCCACTCGAAGTGATCATTTGGAGCCTCAATGCCATAAAAAAAAATGATTTATCTATTTATATTTTGATTTACTGATTTTCTAGCAATTGAATGTTGGGATTGCGTAAAATTCAAAAAATTTACTTTACACCGCGGAAATAAGAAAATTCCCAAGACCTTGAGGCTTTAAAAGAAACATGGCAAAATTTAAAACAAACATATAAGTTAACGTTACTTAAATGTAGCTTCTACCTCTCCTAGGTGTTGGGGCATAAGACTGTGCATCCATTTTTCAAGAAGTGCGGCTCATCCCATCGTGTTCATCATCTTCCTTGTGTTCTTTGTGTTCTTGGTGAACATGAAGAACTTCTTGATAATCTTTATAATGTTCTTGAAGAACATCTTGATAATCTTGAGATTCTTTAAGAACTTCAAGATATTTAAATAATTGAGAACACAATTCCTCAATTAAATCTTCTTCTTGATGACTGAATAACTGTGAATGTGGGTTCACAAAGTTTTTCTTAGGGACAAGAGAAAAATTAGAAGCAAAAGCTAGAGAGAGAATTCTCTCCCTAGGCCGTGTATTACTCTCTTGTGGGGGAGTGGAAGTATATATTGCTTCACTATGACACCTCTATATATAATACTGGAGTCCTTGGAGAAGTAGGAGAGTAAACCACGTAGGATTGTGATTAGAAATCCCAGTCCTCATGGAAGTCGGCCAAGGAGGGTAGAAATTACTCCCCTTGCCAGTTGCCACTCACAAAAACCGGTCATGGCCTGGGAGAATATTATCTCTCCATGCTCCTAGGGCTAGGGCTTTAGCCCAATGCTCATTTGACTTAAGCTTAGACCTGTAGAATTAATTCTATTGAGCTCAAAGCTCATGCCTAAGTCTATATAAGAATTAAAACCATAAGTCCAAGGCTCCTTTTAATTCTTAATCCTACATGAATTAAATTATGGGCTCAAAGCTCTATATAATTCCCCCAGTCCAATTTTTTCCAATTAGCCACTTAGATTAATAAATCTCTTTGGCTCATGTTTTATTAAGTAAAACATCCCAAGTAAATAAATATTTAACTAAAGCCAAATATAAATATTATTAAATTTACATTAGCTCAAAGAGAGACTTAAAAGAAAAAGAAAGGAAAAGAAAAGGAAAAAAAAAAAAAAAAACCCTATTAGCTCTAATATGCCTGAGACCATGTCTACATCAATCATGTCACACGACTTTATTTAATCTCAATTAATTTCACTAAATAATTGTAACTACACTATAATAAGTATTTTTTATTTAATCAATTAATTCTCATGATGTACTTATTTATTGCATGCTACCCTTCCATAAAATCATTCTGGTTGAACTAAAGTCTATGTACTGTTACTTTGTTCGCTACCTCTTTTCCTTGTGTCATTGATTTAAATTCATGATCATCTTTATGTACCTTTGTTAGAATACGTTTTACCTTGTACATATATAAGTTTCAGTATACCCATTGAAACACTCAAACTCGAGTTTCACGATAATCTTTTTCATTAAATCTAAAACAAGGAGAATATTCCTTGTCACTTTGTTATTTGACAAAGAATTTGGATTCCTTCTCGATGTGAGTGTTCCCACAATGCTATATATGATTATTCAACATATCGAGTTTATTTCAACTGATGATAAGTCTCACTTTTTGATACATCAAAGTAACCTATATTTCACATCTGAATTCACAAACTCTTCAGAATTTAGAGTAAATGCGAGCTATAAGTTATCATGCACGTACATCATTCGTTATAACAACATTTATAAAACAATGACGACTCACTTGGTCTATTTAGTGGATGGCACAACCCCGCCAATACCTCAATATATCAACCCGAAGCTAACCCACTTCTCCTAACCAAGATAGGTCATTAAGGTTCGATATGTTATAGTCTAAATGAAATTCCCAATTTCATTTACAACTACAAATATTTTATTTTATGGGCAACTTCACTTTAGGCCCATGAATTATCACGCAATTTGACAAGCTCTTCCCAAACTTCAAAGCTTCTCAATTTAAACCTTAAACTTTCAATTGCAATTAATTTAAACCTATTCGTCAAATTTTAAACGTTAAAAGTGAGACAATGAAGTTTTTACCCCTAATTTTTTTATAAAATTTTCAAATTTACCCTTAATTCCAAATAAAAAATTAAAAAAAAAAATGAAAATCATGGATATTTTGGTCTTTTTAGGTATTGCCGTTAGAAGTTAACAGCTAAATCTGACAGAGTTCAAATTGACTGCAATTGAAAGTTTTAGGGTTCAAATTGAAAAGTTTTGAAGTTTGGAGGGACTTGTCAAATCGCGTGATAATTCAGGGGTTTAAAAGTAAAGTTTTCTCTTTATTTTATAAGTTGCAAGAACTTTTGACTACAATCTTATGTGTGATAATTCCCTTTTCCACACTATAGCTTAAATACAATGCATTTTAGAGATCTCACATCCATGTAATTGAATAATACACAATCATATATATATATATATATATATATATGCGCGCTATGTAAGAATATAAGTATATATATCCATTGTTCTGTAATAATAATAATAGTCAAAGAGTAAATAATATTTATCAAAACGGTTGAGGAGTTCTGGACACACCAACTCCAACAAAGAAAACCTTTAGTCCTAATCATGGTGCTGACAAATCAGTTATCGTGTGGTGTAGTAGCAATGTGATGATTATTGCACTGTCTGGGGGGATATTAGGTAGAGTGTTAGATTTTTTTAAAACGGAAATTTTTATTTAAAAAACGGTTAAATATTCTTTTGTACTTTAAGGTTTCAACACTTTTTTTATTTTTTATTTTATTAGAGTTTCATTTTTATCACATGACGTATTTGTGACTTTTATAAAAATTAAGATGGTACTTCCGTTAAAATTTCGTCTAAAACTTAACAGAACACCATATCAACATCAATCAAATGTTGTCACGTATCATATAATTAATTTTTTTTAAAAAAATATTTTTAACAAAAATTAAAATATTAAAATATATATTTTTTCTTAAAAAACAAAAGAAAAGAAAACTGTAGCCACCCTCGGCCATTTGGGGGTGGCCCAAGGAGCCCAATCAATCTCCAAGCGTTGGCACTTTAAGACACTGATGTGTCTGGTTCTATACTGCCTGAACTTGGACTCTGTTGAGCTGAGGAAATTGTATTTGCACATGAACAAGCTACCTGGTTCAATCCCTCCTCAAATGGGAAAGTTGCAAAAGTTCACAAGCTTGTTTCTTTGGGACAATTCACTGTTTGGACAAATCCCAGTAGAGCTTTCCAATTGTTCATCGCTTGTGGTTCTTGATGCCTTTGCCAATGGTCTTTCTGGAGAAATCTCGGGTGACTGGTTGCGGGTGGACAGACCAATTTTTTATTTTTTATTTTTTTTTAAAAAATATATATATATATATAATTTTTTAATCTTTTTAATTTTTTAAAAATATTAATTATATGACATCTAGCGACATTTGATTGGTGCTGACGTGGTATTCCGTTAAATTTTGAATAGAATTTTAATAGAGGTACCATCTTGATCTTTATGAAAACCACATGTACCTCTTATGAAAAATGAAACCCTAAGTAAGAAAAAATTAAGTGTTGAAACCATAAGAGCAAAAGAGTATTTAACCATTTAAATAACTTATAAAACAAAAATTTTTAAAAAAAAATTTCTTATAAAAAGGATTTTTTTTTTTAAAGGTTTTTTTAGAAGTTTTAGATCATGTTTGGGATTGCGTTTGAAAAATAGAGCTTTCAAGTCAAAAAGAGCTTTTGGGCAAACTTCATTTTTAAGCTTTTGCTGCGTTTTGACAATTTTTAGGCATTTTGGACCCTTAAAAATGCTTTTAATTTTTTTTACCAAACGAGTAACTTTTCATTCAAACGAACTTTTAGAGTGTTAAAAGTACTTTTAGGCCCCTCAAATGCCCAAACAAGCCCTTAGTATTTTTTGTTTTTATTTTACTAAGGGTAGTTTCGTCAATATGGGGACATTGACAATGTTTTGGTAGTTTGAGAGGGACATTGTGACAAATGAAAGTTTGGGCGAACATTGTTAATTGAGTGGTAGTTTGAGGGGGTATGTGGACTTTCCCCTACAATTAATTTGTTTTAATCAAGATCCCTAATTATGGTAAACAAGTAATTAAAGAAATCAATAATATCATTTGATTCTCTTTGGAACTTAATTTCATTCAATAACATTAAAAACTGATTCTCCAAGTTCCAAGTTTCATTCTTGGAACAAGACAAAAAATGTGATCACATTAAATAAGATAATCAAACAATATTAGAATCATTCTGGAATATTGCATTAAATGCTAAGAAGATGAAAAGAAAATAACAATAATACGCGTTAATATTTTTCTCATATATATATATATATATATATATTTTCTTCATATTATCTTACAAATTCAATAGATTAACTACTATATTTATAGGTTTGCCATTGAATTTGTGTGCGTTTTACATAAGTTCAGAAATCTAATGATTAATTTGTAAGAAGAGATGAGAAAAATATGGAAGAAAAAAAAACCATGAATCTTATTTCCACATTCAAAATGAGGAAAAAAACCAGTAGCATTAAAAACTGATTTTCTAACATTCCATTCTTGAAACAGGGGTAAAAATCCAAAGCATTAAATAAGAGAATCATACAATATTAAAGCCATTTTTGAATATTGGATTAAATGCTAAGAAAATAAATGTTTTGAGAATATTATTTTTAATCCATATGAGAAATATGAAAATAAAATCTAGTATTTTTGCTTATTTTGCTTAAAATGTTCCACGCTGATTTGTCGACTTCTCATTGGAGGACACAAAAGTTTTAGTGTGGTCCCAAGACCTTATGAAAATTATGTCCTCCCGAATTAGGCTCCCTCTTGGACTTGCAAGGAGGAGAAAGTGGGTACCTTTACATATAACTTGAAAAACTTTATGGCTAATGGTTTTTTTATACTACATGGTCAAATCTGATTGGGTGAGATTGGGTTTATTTCAAAGTCGCCATACCACCTTCTAGAAGGGTTTTCAAACTACATTGCCAAGTTTGGGCATGGGTTGGGCTGTATGGGCCCTTATGGGCTTTGCTTTACCTCATTTTAAGCCTTTTTTTGGTTTAAGAAAATTCCTATTGGTTCCAAACGGTCTCTTATTTTTTGGTAAGCCTAAAATTGGTTCTTGAGTCTCATATGGTCCAAAAATTTTGTCCAAAACAATTATGGGTCGAGAGAAACTAGCTCACTATGGTCATAAACTAAGGAAAATTGGTTTTTAATGGTTATGTTCGGTTCCAATGGCCCAAAAACTTTCCTTAAAAAATATTCTCTATAACCTCATTGTTGTAAAATTAAAAAAAATAACAAGATAAGATAAAAGATTGCAATATATGAAACTAGTTCTTCAAGAACTATGTATTATTCTTCTCTATTATTGTGTATTTTACATACAACTCAATACTCCCTTTTATAGGCATAGAATCATAATGAGAGGTTAAGGAATATGAAAATAGGAATATGAAACAAGAAGGTACATCAATGTATTACATGGATGTTATAAAAATTCTAAAAGATGACATGAATGAGTAGAATTCCAAGAAATGGAACTAAATGGTCATCCACCAAATGCATGAATGCATTCATAACACTCATAAATAAGTTTCACAATTTTATAAGCCCATTTAGTATTCTTTCTCTAATTTATTCATTCAATTAGGTTTTATGTGAAAAAGTCGCTTTCACTAGTCAAAAACTTATATATATATATATATATATATATATATATATATATATATATATATATTTTAAATATTTCAATTCAACGAAGACCATTTTTAACATGTTTTAAGTTTTGAAAAAACAAAAATAAAAATTCATGATTAGTCTAAAATTCTAAAATTTTCTTTTTATGGCTGAATATGTAAAACATCAATAGCTAATTAAAGTAAATGAACCCTAACAATGAGGAAGGTTCATGACAGCTCATCTCGATCTAGATGAATGATAGAGACATAACTTTAGTCTAATTTTTCTCTTATGTGGTCATTTAAAAAAAAATATATGAAGTAATAACATCTTATGTGGTCCTTTTTTATTTGACTTTTTTTATAAAAAAAAAAAAAAAATGGTATTTTTCTTGAGAATAATGATCATTTTTTTTTAAAATAAAAATTATAAAATGACTATTTTTTTTTTTAAAAAAAAGAAAATACAATTTTTAGTTTGTATTTCGAAAAAAAATATGATCACATAAGAGAAAAATTAGACCAAAGTTTACTTATTCTTGATTCAGGTTACTTATTCTTGATTCAGCACATGCAATCACCCAATTATGGCGGTAAAAGTAGCGATACCTTCTTCTTTGGTCAACGCGGCATTTGCTTTTTGTTCAAGAATGGTGAGCATTACGCAAGCTGAAGATATTGAAACCATTCGCCAGGTTCATGCAAAGATACCTAATTACCAAAAGTTGACCAAATCACTTTGCCAATTTGCAAGTAAGACCAGAAAAAAAGTGTAGCAAAATTAGGCCCCAATCCACCATTTATCTCTCACCTATTTATTTTCGTATGCCCCTGTATTGGGGAAATGATGAAGGCGTTAAAAAGACTTGAAACTCCTTAACTCGGTTTTCATTGAAGCCATTAAAGAAAGTGCAGATTTCTCTTTTTCTTTTGTTTTTTGTTTTGCCTTTTTTTCCGGCTGCTTACAGACACACCAGCACGAACCCATATTGCCCTCCGTGATGGATGCAACTTCTACAGAAAGGACACAATAGTAAATACAATACAATCACTTAATGCGTTTTCCCCCATAACCTTCCTTTCAGGAAGAAAAGTCAAAATGGTTTTCTCAATACCACGAAATTGACAACTAATGCGTTTCCTCTAAGGAAGCCATGAATTTATTAATAAGCCTTCTTGCACACTCTCCATAGCTCCCAAGGATTGAATAACCAAACAGGAATCATGAAGAGCGCAAGGCCGGACCGGCGAAGCTTTATACTTTCTTCCTTCTTCTTCATCTTGTTCCTCTGCGTCTTAGCTTCCATCAATGAAGTCCGATTCGATAGCCTGCTCAAGTTTGGCCAGTGTGCACTATCCAACACGCCTTCATCAAATAATTCCTCGCCCTCCGCTAATTCTTCCCTGGACGACATCCGGATACTCATCGGCATCCTCACGCTCCCGGACCAGTACAACCGCCGCCACTTCCTCCGCCTCATTTACGGCACCCAGACCCCAGCGGGCGCCAGAGTCGACGTGAAGTTCGTCTTCTGCAACCTAACAAAAGAAGACCAAAAGGTACGTACCATACTTACCATGTTAAGAGCATGTTTAAAATTATATTCGAGAAATATAGCTTTTAAGTCAAAAAGTGTTTTTTAACAAAAATTTTATTTTAAAGCTTTTGTCAAAAATGTATTTTATCCATTTTTAAGGCATGTTTGAGATTGCATTTGAGGGGTCTAAAAGTACATTTAACACTCAAAAAGTTAATTTGAAGAAAAAAAGTACTCTAAAAAAAATTAAAAGCACTTTTAATGGTACAAAAAGCCTAAAAATGATCAAAACGCACTTTTGGCAAACACTTCACTTAAAAGTTATATTTATCAAATGCAATCTTAGAGCATTCCCAATAGAGGAGTCAAATAGTACTTTTATCTAAAATGATTAATCAATTTGTAAAAAAACCCCCAAATTGGATTTGCTAAAAAAAAAAATGCAAAAATGGATATTTGATTAGATTAGCCTAAAAAAAGCTACATATAGCAGCACTTTTCAAGTGAATCATTTTATTTTTTATTGTTTCTCTCACCTATTTTTTTTTTCCCCCAAAACTTTTCTCACTTTTCAATGGATCATTTTGAGAATATTTTTTTCACAATTTTTAATAAAAATATATTAAAAAGATATTTAAATGATATAGATAAAAATATAGCTAATCGGATATAGGAGGCCTTTAAAAATTCATTAGTTAAACTAGATAAAGTGAATTTTGATGAGCTATTTTGCATAAAAATTTAGCTCCTCCATTGGGAATGCTCTTAGGTTTTTTAAACCCTTAAAAGTGCTTTCAATTTTTTTTATCAAACGGGTATTTTTTTAACGGATTTTTTGAGTGTTAAACGCACTTTTAAGCCTCTCAAACATACACTAAAATATGCCTTAAATCGTCGCTTATCCGAAAAACTTAAACTGAGCATTTAATTTACATATATTTTATTAGGTACTCGTCGCGTTAGAGATAATGCGTTACGACGATATCATAATCCTTGACTGCAAAGAGAACATGAACAAGGGCAAGACTTACACATACTTTTCAAGCTTGCCAGAAATGCTGAGAGACACAGATGAAAATAGCACTACTCCTTACCCTCCATACCATTATGTGATGAAAACGGACGATGATTCTTATTTTAGGCTGAATAATTTAGTGGATTCTTTGAGGGAATTACCTAGAGAAGATTTGTACTATGGCTATGTAATCCCATGCCCTAGCATGGATCCTTTTGTGCATTATATGTCAGGAATGGGGTATTTGATTTCATGGGATTTGGTGGAGTGGATAAGGGAATCTGAAATTCCCAAAAACCACTTGGAAGGGCCTGAGGATAAGACTTTTGGGGATTGGATCCGGGAAGGGCATCGTGGGAAGAACAGGTTCAACGCCAAGTGGTCGATGTACAATTTTCCGGAGCCGGCGACGGGGTGCACGCATGAGCTGTGGCCGGACACGATTGCGGTTCATTTGTTGAAGAACCAGGAGAAGTGGATTCGGACGTTGAAGTATTTCAATGTGACTGATAATTTGAAACCATCGAAATTGTATCATATACCTTGAGTCTTGAGGATTAATTAATATACGTATACCCTACAATTTTTATTCTTTTATTTGGAGAATTTAATTTATACAAATCTGGTGGGTGTAATATGATTTTTGACATTTCATGTGACTTTCACCAACCATTTCATTTTGATCATGTTTAATGGGCAAAATATTTCATTAGTTTTGTGTCCCGAATTTTTCAAATTAATATATATATATTAATTTGCGCCTACGATGTAACTTTTTGGGGTAACTTCACTTTAAATCATTGAATTAGCGCGCGATTTGACAAGCTCCTCAAACTTCAGAACCTTTAAATAAGGGCATTTTAGGAATTTCACACCCTTCCGTTAGGATTTAACAGAAATTCCTAAAGGAATGTGGTAACTGAAACGAAACAAAAGTTCGATACACCAAAGTGAGAGACTTTGAAGATTGTGAGGTGTTTGTAAAAGGCGCATAAGTTCAAGGGGGTAAGTGAAGTTTCCCCGAGCAGTTTTATCAATCACCTCTTCAGCTCTTGAAAACTTGTCTCGCACTCGTTCGTCCAAACATAGTGAGTGTTCCTTCTAGTCGCCCTGACAGCTTCGAGAAACCTTCAATGAAGCGTCGGTAGTAACCAATGAGCGCTAGGAAACTCTAAATCTCAAACAAGTTGGTTGGCCTGGTCCATT
>NC_081548.1:17789347-17876057 GCF_901000735.1 Corylus avellana | reverse complement strand
CCTAAACTTTTCGAAACAACTTGAGAGTTGAAATACTAAATACTTATATTATTATTCATCATACTCCTTTAAAAATTTTTTTCCTTTTCCCCCTCTCCCGCTTTGAATAATAAAAAAATTAAAAAATAAAAAACTCCTTTTTAAATAAGCGTTATAAGACACTGTTGATAATACCAGGGTAGAGGAATTGCATTGAGTGTCTATTAATTTAGGGATTTATACTACTTTAGTACCTAATGAGGATTGAGGAGACACCCTCTTATTATAGAATTTTTCCAAGGAAGTATCTTCTCATTCTTGGAGTCCTACAACATGACTACTCTCCACTCTCCATTGTCGAGGCTTAAAACCTGCAAAAGAGTTTCTCTAGGATTTATACTTCACTAAATGAGCATTTGGACTTGAGTTTCCTCCGCTAGGAACATCATGTTGAGGCTTATAACCTGCAAAAGAATTTCTCTTAGATCGATACGTCACTAAAAGAGCATTTGGAGTTGGGTTTCCGCGGCTTTGAATATCATGTTAAGGCTTATAACCTGTAAAATAATTTTTCTTGGATTGATACGTCACTAAAAGAGCGTTTGGGCTTGGGTTTTCGCCGCTAGGAACATCATGTTGAAGCTTATAACCTGCAAAAGAATTTCTCTTAGATTGATATGTCACTGAAGGAGCATTTGGACTTGGGTTTCCGCCACTAGGAACATCATGTTGAGGCTTATAAACAGCAAAATAATTTCTCTTGGATTGATATGTCACTAAAACAAAGTTTGTGCTTGGGTTTCCGCCGCTAGGAACATCATGTTGTGGCTTATAACTTGCAAAAGAATTTCTCTTAGATTGATACGTCACTGAAGGAGCACTTGGACTTGGATTTCCGTTACTAGGAACATCATGTTGATGCTTATAACCCCCAAAAGAATTTCTCTGGGATTGATACGTCACTGAAGGAGAGTTTGGACTTGGGTTTCTGCCACTAGGAAAACCATGTTGAGGCTTATAGGCTTTAAAAGAAAATTTATGAGATTGATACGCCATTGAACGAGTGTTTGGATCAATGGCCAGACCCGAAGGAAATAAAACGATGGTAATAACGGCAAGGAAAAATGTTTTGAATAGCTCCATTGTTCTGCAATGTCCCTAAGGTTTATTTGACTTGTGCAATGTTTCTAACTTGTGACAGATTCATATAATATATATAAATAGAGAGAGAGAGAGCGAGAGAGAGAGAGAGAGATCACATGTCTTCTATGCAACAAAAGAGTATAACTATTTGTCTTGTCTATTTTATGGTAAGACATTTGAGCAATAATGGGTTGAAATGTTTTTGCTTTAATACTCTTTAGTGAAAGATCCTTTTGGATGCTACCTCTCATTTTACATTAATGAATTTCCACAAACTTCATGATTATGGTACTTAAATGGCTTATAAAATCCCATAAATAAAGCTGCATATCAACCAGTTTGTTTGCAAACTCACCAAGGATGGGCATGTATGAGCTCGAGTGTGGCTTATTTACGTAATATATGGGTCATTCTTAAAGGACATAAATTTTCTCTAAACTGGTATGGAGAAAATATCCTCCAACCCATGTAAAATAGTGTCAAATGTCTATAAACATTTAAAAATGTATATTAAATTTAGTCTAAAATAATAAACTGCTATTAATAAGGTTAAGAATTTAATGTGCATTTTAAATGTTTATAGACCCTTAACACTATTTTACATAGATTGGAGGATATATATTTCCTCCATACCGGTTTGAAGGAAATTTCTGTCCATTCCTAAATACAAAATTATGTTCAATTATTAAATAAAATATACTTATTAAGTACTTATTAAATATTTGATAAGTACCAAACTTACTAAGATCCCTAATTATGGTAATTAAACAAGTAATTAGATAATTAAAGCATTAATATCATTTGATTCTCTTAAGAACTTAATTTAATTCAATAACATTAAAACCTGATTCTCCAATTTCCAACGTTTCATTCTTGAAACAAGACAAAAAAGTGATCACATATAATCCGTTGCGGTAGACAAAAAAAAAAAAAGGCCAAGATTTAACCTAAACAATCTCTAACTAAACTATGTCATATTATTTCTAAAGCTAACATTTGATTTTGATGCCGTCTAATTCTGGTTGATATCTCCTCTAACCTTCTTCTCCAGAGCTTCTCAAAACTGAGCAGTTTCATTGATCTTCTATTTCTTTCAAAATTTATCATGCAAGGCCAAGTTTTGAATTGTCATTTTCAAATTAATCTCTATCCAGAGATCGCTGGAGGGATGGTGCCCATCAGCCCTAGAGATTTCTCTCTTACCACCTCCCCTCTCTTCTCCCGCTTTCCTTCATATCTCTCTAGCTCTGATCTGAAACCTCCCACCCGGCAACTACCGTTGCTCTAGGTGGTGCAAACAGTGGCCGGAGTTGCCGGCCACTCTCTCCTCCCTCAATCTTCTCCAACTCTCAACCCATCTTTTATCTCTTAAATCTCTTCCTTTCTCTCTCGAAACTCATTATCTCACGCTTCAAAATCCATTAATCTCAAATCATGACCAAATCAACACCCATCACAACAGAACGGCAGAATACAAAATCACAAAAACAAAAAAAAATTCTTTTACCTTCTTTCTCCTCTTCACCTTCATCTTCTTCTTCTTCTTCTCTCTCTCTCTCTCTCTCTCTCTGATTGAAAGGCAATAGAAGGAAATGGGTTTTGCAAGACAGACGGCATTAAAGAGTGTTAAATCTCAACCTTTGTTTTTTTTTTTTTTCTATTTAATCTCAACCAGCGAGAGATTTAACAGAGATTAAACAATATTAGATTCATTATTGCATTAAATGCTAAGAAGATGAGAAAAAAAGAGAAATGATTAACATTTTTCTCATATTTTTTTTCTCCATATTATCATACAAAATTATAAATTTAATAAATCAACTATTAAATTTGTGGATCTACCGTTAAATTTGTATCCGCTTCACAGAAGTTGAAAAATATAATGGCTCATGGTTTTTTGATACTACATGGTCAAATCTCATTGGGTGAGATTGGGTCTATTTCAAAGTTGCCACACCACCTTCTAGAAGGGTTTTCAAATTATATTGCCAAGTTTGGGCATGGGTTGGGCTATATGGGTACTTAATGGGCTTTGTTTTACCTCATTGTAAGCCTTATTTTGGTTTAAGAAAATTCCTATTGGTTCCAAACGGTCCCTTATTTTTTGGTAAGCCTAAAATTGGTTCTTAAGTCTCATATGGTGCAAAAATTTTGTCCAAAACAATTATGGGTCGAGAGAAATTAACCATTAGATTTTTCAACTTATGTGAAGCCCATGTCATACTTAAGCCCATGTCAACTTAGATTTCTCAACTTATTGGAAAACAATGGTAAGTTTTGGAAAAATCATTGGCTTTTAAGAGAGATAAATTATAAATTCTATCATGTCATATTTAAGGCTTGTAAAAATTATGAAAAATCACATGTTCAAAACATGAAAAACATGAAAAATGAATAAGGTCCAAGGTTTACCTTAATGAAGATAGAACAACACCTTCTCCCTCAAAGATTGGGGTGGTTGAGGTGCATGGGATGAATGAGGCCTAAAGGGGCATGAGAGATGTATTTATAGGAATGGGTGGAGTGGATAAGATTGAATGACGTGGCTAATAGGTTGAATTTTCTTTTCATGCTTTTATCGAACGTTCGGTGTACGGTCTATGGTTTCACCCGAACGTTTTAACAAAAATCGAACATTCGAGTCTACGGTTTACTTCGAATGTTACAGGGGGACTTCAAACGTTCAACCAGGGTTCACAAATATTTTTAAATAGTTTTGGGATTTTTGGGAAAGACATTTCGTACGTTTTAAATTAATAGTGTTGTTTTCTATAAAACTTGATCGAGTTGGATTAAATGTATTTTATTCTACATTATTATTTCGAGGTATTACAAGCCCGCTCCTTTTCGGTGGCTTGATCCTCTATAACCATTTTCCAATTCGATTAGAGAATAATATTCTCCAAATCAATTATGTAATTCTCTCCAAAACAATTATGTAATTCTCTTTTCATTTTATAACCACAACCAACTTGTGTAAAATGCTTTAAATCTATAAGATGTGTGTGCAATCAAATTCTATTAAATTACCATTTTTTTTTTTTATTGCAAACTATTTAGTGATGGTGGAGAGCATATTACGGGTGTTGGCAGAGATGAAAAAACAAAATTTGCAATCCGAAGCCAGCTTTTTAATGAAAAGGATTGTGTTAGGAAACCCAATTTTTATTCATTTTATTATATTTGGAGGTTGATCCACTCGAAGTGATCATTTGGAGCCTCAATGCCATAAAAAAAAATGATTTATCTATTTATATTTTGATTTACTGATTTTCTAGCAATTGAATGTTGGGATTGCGTAAAATTCAAAAAATTTACTTTACACCGCGGAAATAAGAAAATTCCCAAGACCTTGAGGCTTTAAAAGAAACATGGCAAAATTTAAAACAAACATATAAGTTAACGTTACTTAAATGTAGCTTCTACCTCTCCTAGGTGTTGGGGCATAAGACTGTGCATCCATTTTTCAAGAAGTGCGGCTCATCCCATCGTGTTCATCATCTTCCTTGTGTTCTTTGTGTTCTTGGTGAACATGAAGAACTTCTTGATAATCTTTATAATGTTCTTGAAGAACATCTTGATAATCTTGAGATTCTTTAAGAACTTCAAGATATTTAAATAATTGAGAACACAATTCCTCAATTAAATCTTCTTCTTGATGACTGAATAACTGTGAATGTGGGTTCACAAAGTTTTTCTTAGGGACAAGAGAAAAATTAGAAGCAAAAGCTAGAGAGAGAATTCTCTCCCTAGGCCGTGTATTACTCTCTTGTGGGGGAGTGGAAGTATATATTGCTTCACTATGACACCTCTATATATAATACTGGAGTCCTTGGAGAAGTAGGAGAGTAAACCACGTAGGATTGTGATTAGAAATCCCAGTCCTCATGGAAGTCGGCCAAGGAGGGTAGAAATTACTCCCCTTGCCAGTTGCCACTCACAAAAACCGGTCATGGCCTGGGAGAATATTATCTCTCCATGCTCCTAGGGCTAGGGCTTTAGCCCAATGCTCATTTGACTTAAGCTTAGACCTGTAGAATTAATTCTATTGAGCTCAAAGCTCATGCCTAAGTCTATATAAGAATTAAAACCATAAGTCCAAGGCTCCTTTTAATTCTTAATCCTACATGAATTAAATTATGGGCTCAAAGCTCTATATAATTCCCCCAGTCCAATTTTTTCCAATTAGCCACTTAGATTAATAAATCTCTTTGGCTCATGTTTTATTAAGTAAAACATCCCAAGTAAATAAATATTTAACTAAAGCCAAATATAAATATTATTAAATTTACATTAGCTCAAAGAGAGACTTAAAAGAAAAAGAAAGGAAAAGAAAAGGAAAAAAAAAAAAAAAAACCCTATTAGCTCTAATATGCCTGAGACCATGTCTACATCAATCATGTCACACGACTTTATTTAATCTCAATTAATTTCACTAAATAATTGTAACTACACTATAATAAGTATTTTTTATTTAATCAATTAATTCTCATGATGTACTTATTTATTGCATGCTACCCTTCCATAAAATCATTCTGGTTGAACTAAAGTCTATGTACTGTTACTTTGTTCGCTACCTCTTTTCCTTGTGTCATTGATTTAAATTCATGATCATCTTTATGTACCTTTGTTAGAATACGTTTTACCTTGTACATATATAAGTTTCAGTATACCCATTGAAACACTCAAACTCGAGTTTCACGATAATCTTTTTCATTAAATCTAAAACAAGGAGAATATTCCTTGTCACTTTGTTATTTGACAAAGAATTTGGATTCCTTCTCGATGTGAGTGTTCCCACAATGCTATATATGATTATTCAACATATCGAGTTTATTTCAACTGATGATAAGTCTCACTTTTTGATACATCAAAGTAACCTATATTTCACATCTGAATTCACAAACTCTTCAGAATTTAGAGTAAATGCGAGCTATAAGTTATCATGCACGTACATCATTCGTTATAACAACATTTATAAAACAATGACGACTCACTTGGTCTATTTAGTGGATGGCACAACCCCGCCAATACCTCAATATATCAACCCGAAGCTAACCCACTTCTCCTAACCAAGATAGGTCATTAAGGTTCGATATGTTATAGTCTAAATGAAATTCCCAATTTCATTTACAACTACAAATATTTTATTTTATGGGCAACTTCACTTTAGGCCCATGAATTATCACGCAATTTGACAAGCTCTTCCCAAACTTCAAAGCTTCTCAATTTAAACCTTAAACTTTCAATTGCAATTAATTTAAACCTATTCGTCAAATTTTAAACGTTAAAAGTGAGACAATGAAGTTTTTACCCCTAATTTTTTTATAAAATTTTCAAATTTACCCTTAATTCCAAATAAAAAATTAAAAAAAAAAATGAAAATCATGGATATTTTGGTCTTTTTAGGTATTGCCGTTAGAAGTTAACAGCTAAATCTGACAGAGTTCAAATTGACTGCAATTGAAAGTTTTAGGGTTCAAATTGAAAAGTTTTGAAGTTTGGAGGGACTTGTCAAATCGCGTGATAATTCAGGGGTTTAAAAGTAAAGTTTTCTCTTTATTTTATAAGTTGCAAGAACTTTTGACTACAATCTTATGTGTGATAATTCCCTTTTCCACACTATAGCTTAAATACAATGCATTTTAGAGATCTCACATCCATGTAATTGAATAATACACAATCATATATATATATATATATATATATATGCGCGCTATGTAAGAATATAAGTATATATATCCATTGTTCTGTAATAATAATAATAGTCAAAGAGTAAATAATATTTATCAAAACGGTTGAGGAGTTCTGGACACACCAACTCCAACAAAGAAAACCTTTAGTCCTAATCATGGTGCTGACAAATCAGTTATCGTGTGGTGTAGTAGCAATGTGATGATTATTGCACTGTCTGGGGGGATATTAGGTAGAGTGTTAGATTTTTTTAAAACGGAAATTTTTATTTAAAAAACGGTTAAATATTCTTTTGTACTTTAAGGTTTCAACACTTTTTTTATTTTTTATTTTATTAGAGTTTCATTTTTATCACATGACGTATTTGTGACTTTTATAAAAATTAAGATGGTACTTCCGTTAAAATTTCGTCTAAAACTTAACAGAACACCATATCAACATCAATCAAATGTTGTCACGTATCATATAATTAATTTTTTTTAAAAAAATATTTTTAACAAAAATTAAAATATTAAAATATATATTTTTTCTTAAAAAACAAAAGAAAAGAAAACTGTAGCCACCCTCGGCCATTTGGGGGTGGCCCAAGGAGCCCAATCAATCTCCAAGCGTTGGCACTTTAAGACACTGATGTGTCTGGTTCTATACTGCCTGAACTTGGACTCTGTTGAGCTGAGGAAATTGTATTTGCACATGAACAAGCTACCTGGTTCAATCCCTCCTCAAATGGGAAAGTTGCAAAAGTTCACAAGCTTGTTTCTTTGGGACAATTCACTGTTTGGACAAATCCCAGTAGAGCTTTCCAATTGTTCATCGCTTGTGGTTCTTGATGCCTTTGCCAATGGTCTTTCTGGAGAAATCTCGGGTGACTGGTTGCGGGTGGACAGACCAATTTTTTATTTTTTATTTTTTTTTAAAAAATATATATATATATATAATTTTTTAATCTTTTTAATTTTTTAAAAATATTAATTATATGACATCTAGCGACATTTGATTGGTGCTGACGTGGTATTCCGTTAAATTTTGAATAGAATTTTAATAGAGGTACCATCTTGATCTTTATGAAAACCACATGTACCTCTTATGAAAAATGAAACCCTAAGTAAGAAAAAATTAAGTGTTGAAACCATAAGAGCAAAAGAGTATTTAACCATTTAAATAACTTATAAAACAAAAATTTTTAAAAAAAAATTTCTTATAAAAAGGATTTTTTTTTTTAAAGGTTTTTTTAGAAGTTTTAGATCATGTTTGGGATTGCGTTTGAAAAATAGAGCTTTCAAGTCAAAAAGAGCTTTTGGGCAAACTTCATTTTTAAGCTTTTGCTGCGTTTTGACAATTTTTAGGCATTTTGGACCCTTAAAAATGCTTTTAATTTTTTTTACCAAACGAGTAACTTTTCATTCAAACGAACTTTTAGAGTGTTAAAAGTACTTTTAGGCCCCTCAAATGCCCAAACAAGCCCTTAGTATTTTTTGTTTTTATTTTACTAAGGGTAGTTTCGTCAATATGGGGACATTGACAATGTTTTGGTAGTTTGAGAGGGACATTGTGACAAATGAAAGTTTGGGCGAACATTGTTAATTGAGTGGTAGTTTGAGGGGGTATGTGGACTTTCCCCTACAATTAATTTGTTTTAATCAAGATCCCTAATTATGGTAAACAAGTAATTAAAGAAATCAATAATATCATTTGATTCTCTTTGGAACTTAATTTCATTCAATAACATTAAAAACTGATTCTCCAAGTTCCAAGTTTCATTCTTGGAACAAGACAAAAAATGTGATCACATTAAATAAGATAATCAAACAATATTAGAATCATTCTGGAATATTGCATTAAATGCTAAGAAGATGAAAAGAAAATAACAATAATTCGCGTTAATATTTTTCTCATATATATATATATTTTTTTTCTTCATATTATCTTACAAATTCAATAGATCAACCACTATATTTATAGGTTTGCTATTGAATTTGTGTGCGTTTTACATAAGTTCAGAAATCTAATGATTAATTTGTAAGAAGAGATGAGAAAAATATGGAAGAAAAAAAAACCATGAATCTTATTTCCACATTCAAAATGAGGAAAAAAACCAGTAGCATTAAAAACTGATTTTCTAACATTCCATTCTTGAAACAGGGGTAAAAATCCAAAGCATTAAATAAGAGAATCATACAATATTAAAGCCATTTTTGAATATTGGATTAAATGCTAAGAAAATAAATGTTTTGAGAATATTATTTTTAACCCATATGAGAAATATGAAAATAAAATCTAGTATTTTTGCTTATTTTGCTTAAAATGTTCCACGCCGATTTGTCAACTTCTCATTGGAGGACACAAAAGTTTTAGTGTGCTCCCAAGACCTTATGAAAATTATGTCCTCCCGAATTAGGCTCCCTCTTGGACTTGCAAGGAGGAGAAAGTGGGTACCTTTACGTATAACTAGAAAAACTTTATGGCTAATGGTTTTTTTATACTACATGGTCAAATCTGATTGGGTGAGATTGGGTTTATTTCAAAGTCGCCATACCACCTTCTAGAAGGGTTTTCAAACTATATTGCCAAGTTTGAGCATGGGTTGGGCTATATGGGCCCTTATGGGCTTTGTTTTACCTCATTTTAAGCCTTATTTTGGTTTAAGAAAATTCCTATTGGTTCCAAACGGTCTCTTATTTTTTGGTAAGCCTAAAATTGGTTCTTGAGTCTCATATGGTCCAAAAATTTTGTCCAAAACAATTATGGGTCGAGAGAAACTAGCTCACTATGGTCATAAACTTAGGAAAATTGGTTTTTAATGGTTATGTTCGGTTCCAATGGCCCAAAAACTTTCCTTACAAAATATTCTCTATAACCTCATAAATAAGTTTCACAATTTTATGAGCCCATTTAGTATTCTTTCTCTAATTTATTCATTCAATTAGGTTTTATGAGTCAAAAACTTTCATTTTATTTTTCATTTTTGGTTTGATGATAATATTTCGTTCAAAACTCACTTTCATGAATTTTGATTTATATATATATATATATATATATATATATATATATATATATATATATATATTTTAAATATTTCAATTCAACGAAGACCATTTTTAACATGTTTTAAGTTTTGAAAAAACAAAAATAAAAATTCATGATTAGTCTAAAATTCTAAAATTTTCTTTTTATGGCTGAATATGTAAAACATCAATAGCTAATTAAAGTAAATGAACCCTAACAATGAGGAAGGTTCATGACAGCTCATCTCGATCTAGATGAATGATAGAGACATAACTTTAGTCTAATTTTTCTCTTATGTGGTCATTTAAAAAAAAATATATGAAGTAATAACATCTTATGTGGTCCTTTTTTATTTGACTTTTTTTATAAAAAAAAAAAAAAAATGGTATTTTTCTTGAGAATAATGATCATTTTTTTTTAAAATAAAAATTATAAAATGACTATTTTTTTTTTTAAAAAAAAGAAAATACAATTTTTAGTTTGTATTTCGAAAAAAAATATGATCACATAAGAGAAAAATTAGACCAAAGTTTACTTATTCTTGATTCAGGTTACTTATTCTTGATTCAGCACATGCAATCACCCAATTATGGCGGTAAAAGTAGCGATACCTTCTTCTTTGGTCAACGCGGCATTTGCTTTTTGTTCAAGAATGGTGAGCATTACGCAAGCTGAAGATATTGAAACCATTCGCCAGGTTCATGCAAAGATACCTAATTACCAAAAGTTGACCAAATCACTTTGCCAATTTGCAAGTAAGACCAGAAAAAAAGTGTAGCAAAATTAGGCCCCAATCCACCATTTATCTCTCACCTATTTATTTTCGTATGCCCCTGTATTGGGGAAATGATGAAGGCGTTAAAAAGACTTGAAACTCCTTAACTCGGTTTTCATTGAAGCCATTAAAGAAAGTACAGATTTCTCTTTTTCTTTTGTTTTTTGTTTTGCCTTTTTTTCCGGCTGCTTACAGACACACCAGCACGAACCCATATTGCCCTCCGTGATGGATGCAACTTCTACAGAAAGGACACAATAGTAAATACAATACAATCACTTAATGCGTTTTCCCCCATAACCTTCCTTTCAGGAAGAAAAGTCAAAATGGTTTTCTCAATACCACGAAATTGACAACTAATGCGTTTCCTCTAAGGAAGCCATGAATTTATTAATAAGCCTTCTTGCACACTCTCCATAGCTCCCAAGGATTGAATAACCAAACAGGAATCATGAAGAGCGCAAGGCCGGACCGGCGAAGCTTTATACTTTCTTCCTTCTTCTTCATCTTGTTCCTCTGCGTCTTAGCTTCCATCAATGAAGTCCGATTCGATAGCCTGCTCAAGTTTGGCCAGTGTGCACTATCCAACACGCCTTCATCAAATAATTCCTCGCCCTCCGCTAATTCTTCCCTGGACGACATCCGGATACTCATCGGCATCCTCACGCTCCCGGACCAGTACAACCGCCGCCACTTTCTCCGCCTCATTTACGGCACCCAGACCCCAGCGGGCGCCAGAGTCGACGTGAAGTTCGTCTTCTGCAACCTAACAAAAGAAGACCAAAAGGTACGTACCATACTTACCATGTTAAGAGCATGTTTAAAATTATATTCGAGAAATATAGCTTTTAAGTCAAAAAGTGTTTTTTAACAAAAATTTTATTTTAAAGCTTTTGTCAAAAATGTATTTTATCCATTTTTAAGGCATGTTTGAGATTGCATTTGAGGGGTCTAAAAGTACATTTAACACTCAAAAAGTTAATTTGAAGAAAAAAAGTACTCTAAAAAAAATTAAAAGCACTTTTAATGGTACAAAAAGCCTAAAAATGATCAAAACGCACTTTTGGCAAACACTTCACTTAAAAGTTATATTTATCAAATGCAATCTTAGAGCATTCCCAATAGAGGAGTCAAATAGTACTTTTATCTAAAATGATTAATCAATTTGTAAAATACCCCCCAAATTGGATTGGCCCAAAAAAAAAAAATGCAAAATTGATATTTGATTAGATTAGCCTAAAAAAAGCTACATATAGCAGCACTTTTCAAGTAAGTCATTTTATTTTTTATTGTTTCTCTCACCTATTTTTTTTTTCCCCCAAAACTTTTCTCACTTTTCAATGGATCATTTTGAGAATATTTTTTTCACAATTTTTAATAAAAATATATTAAAAAGATATTTAAATGATATAGATAAAAATATAGCTAATCGGATATAGGAGGCCTTTAAAAATTCATTAATTAAACTAGATAAAGTGAATTTTGATGAGCTATTTTGCATAAAAATTTAGCTCCTCCATTGGGAATGCTCTTAGGCTTTTTAAACCCTTAAAAGTGCTTTTAATTTTTTTTATCAAACGGGTATTTTTTTAACGGATTTTTTGAGTGTTAAACGCACTTTTAAGCCTCTCAAACATACACTAAAATATGCCTTAAATCGCCGCTTATCCGAAAAGCTTAAACTGAGCATTTAATTTACATATATTTTATTAGGTACTCGTCGCGTTAGAGATAATGCGTTACGACGATATCATAATCCTTGACTGCAAAGAGAACATGAACAAGGGCAAGACTTACACATACTTTTCAAGCTTGCCAGAAATGCTGAGAGACACAGATGAAAATAGCACTACTCCTTACCCTCCATACCATTATGTGATGAAAACGGACGATGATTCTTATTTTAGGCTGAATAATTTAGTGGATTCTTTGAGGGAATTACCTAGAGAAGATTTGTACTATGGCTATGTAATCCCATGCCCTAGCATGGATCCTTTTGTGCATTATATGTCAGGAATGGGGTATTTGATTTCATGGGATTTGGTGGAGTGGATAAGGGAATCTGAAATTCCCAAAAACCACTTGGAAGGGCCTGAGGATAAGACTTTTGGGGATTGGATCCGGGAAGGGCATCGTGGGAAGAACAGGTTCAACGCCAAGTGGTCGATGTACAATTATCCGGAGCCGGCGACGGGGTGCACGCATGAGCTGTGGCCGGACACGATTGCGGTTCATTTGTTGAAGAACCAGGAGAAGTGGATTCGGACGTTGAAGTATTTCAATGTGACTGATAATTTGAAACCATCGAAATTGTATCATATACCTTGAGTCTTGAGGATTAATTAATATACGTATACCCTACAATTTTTATTCTTTTATTTGGAGAATTTAATTTATACAAATCTGGTGGGTGTAATATGATTTTTGACATTTCATGTGACTTTCACCAACCATTTTATTTTATCATGTTTAATGGGAAAAATATTTCATTAGTTTTGTGTCCCGAATTTTTCAAATTAATATATATATTAATTTGCGCCTAGGATGTAACTTTTTGGGGTAATTTCACTTTAAATCACTGAATTGTCACGCGATTTGACAAGCCCCTCAAATTTCAAAACCTTTAAATAAGGGCATTTTAGGAATTTCACACCCTTCCGTTAGGATTTAACAGAAATTCCTAAAGGAATGTGGTAACTGAAATGAAACAAAAGTTCGATACACCAAAATGAGAGACTTTGAAGATTGGGAAGTGTTTGCAAAAGGCGCGTAAGTTCAAGGGGGTAAGTGAAGTTTCCCCGAGCAGTTTTATCAATCACCTCTTTAGCTCTTGAAAACTTGTCTCGCACTCGTTCATCCAAACATAGCGAGCGTTCCTTCTAGTCGCCCTGACAGCTTCGAGAAACCTTCAATGAAGCGTCGGTAGTAACCAATGAGTCCTAGGAAAATCTAAATCTCAAACACGTTGGTTGGCCTGGTCCATTCCACTACCGCCTTGACCTTCTCCGAGTCCACTGCTACACTTTTACCAAAAATCATGTGTTCGAGGAAAGCTTGTCCTTTTTCTTTACGAACAAAACCGGCGCCCCCATGGTGTTGAGCTAGGGCGAATGAACCCCTTCTCCAATAGCTCTTGAAGCTGTTTCTTCAGCTCCTTCAACTCTAACAGTGCCATCCTATATGGTGCCTTCGATATAGGATTGGTGCCTAGTACGCACTCAATTCCAAATTCCACTTCCCTTTGCGGCGGCAATCTAGAGTACTCTGTTGAAAAGACATCTGGGTAATCCCGCACCACAGGGATATCTTGAAGGTCCTTCTTCACTTCCTTCGCCGGAGCGATAAGGAATGCCAAAAACGGTTGCCCTCCTCCAAGAATGACCTTCATGGCCCAAACGGCCGAAAATAGTGGGAAGTAAGGACCTCACTCGTAATCCAACGTGCTTAACTTCTCCTTCTCCCCATGCTTTGAGCGTCACTTGCTTCTGAGCACAGTCGATAATCGCTAAATGCTTTGCCAGCCAATCCATCCCGAGAATAACATTGTAACTATTCATAGGGAGAATAACTAAGTTTGCGGGAAGTACTTTTCCACATATGCTAACAGGGCATCCGCAAATTACAAGCTTACAAACTACAGTTTTGCCTACCAGGGGTTGTTACGGCAAGACCAGTTTCCCGGACCCATCCTACAGAGTCCCCAATAAACCCTTTTGCACTTTTGGCACAACACTGGCATCTGACCCTTCTGCTGCTGAGCTTGAGTGGTGTTCGAGGTACGTCATTGTGATCTCTAAGGTGGATAACTTCTCACTACCATCCTCTTAGCTGGCTCGGCTCCTCCTGCCGAAGTACCAAGTCCTTGAGCCCTCATCTTTTGGTTTGCATACTCTGCCGCATTCTCCTTCAAACTCTCTTCATAGATCAAAGCCCAATCAACCAATTGGGAGAAATCGTGGATGTCAAAGCAAGTCATCATGGTTTGAATACGGGTGTTCAGACCCAGCTCAAACTTCTTGGCCTTCTTCTTCTCATTCGGAATGAGGTACATGTCGAACCTTGACAGCTGAAGAAACTTCGCAGCGTACTTAATCACCGACATACTTCCCTGGACCAAGTCCGAGAATTCTCGTGCCATCGCTTCCTATACGACTCTAGGAAAGAAATGTCGATTGAACTCGTGCTTGAAGATGTCCCAAGTAATGGCAGTCTCTGAACCTAAATTACCAGCAAGCACGACCTTCTTGTCTTGCCACCAGCGTTTAGCCTCCCAAGTTAGCATATAAGCAGTGTAAGCCACCTTTAGCTCATTGGTGCACCCAATAGTAGTTAACAGTTCCTCCATATCATTCAGCCAGTTCTCCGCACTGATATGATCGCCCCTTTCATCAAAGCTATTCGAATTATGACTACATAAGTCCTTTAAAGAACAACTAGGTCCTACAGCTGACTGCCTTGCGACCTTATCTTGATCTAAAGCCGACACCAACCAGCCAATCGCATCCATCACTTGATCTTTTCTTGGGGGTGCTGCTTCATAAATTGGAATGTCCACTAGTTCAAGATGAACATCGTCTTCAGGGTCCCCGATCTCTATCGCTTTAGGTCCTATTGCTGGGTTCCTTCGGGGCGGCATCATCTGCAACAAAAAGCGGAGTTAGAATCGACTCGATTAGAACCAAGCGACCAACCTATAAGCTAAGTCCTAACAACTTTCTAGCTTATACTCTGGCGTGATCATTGCCTAGGCTTTCTTTTCCTTTTTATCCTACAGTCCTTTCAAAGCATAAGGCTCTGATACCAACTATAATGACCCCAACGAAAAAATCAATTAACAAGTAATTGATTCCACAGTTCATCTCCCAGCCCTATCCTTCACGGGACAAGACTCATGGATCTTAACCTCTCGTAGACGAGATAATACAGCGGAAGACTTTTAAAATATAGGAAGAAAAAGAAACAACCAGATATCACAAGTAAAATCACTAGAGTAAAGATAAACCTCATAACATAAATAGATCATCAAATGTACTGATCAAAGACCAATCATCAAAATATAGGTTACAATCCAAAATATAATCATTGTCTAGAAATAAAACAACTAAACAGATTGATTCTTAATCTTAAGCAATGATAGGGAGATAAGAATCTCGATCATGTCTGCTCGCACGGTTCCTCCATCATTCCACATAGTCTTCAACGACACCGGGTCCTTGTCCTAAAAAATAACTCTAATCAAATCCTAAGCTATCACCCAAGTCTGGTCCGTAGGCATCTTCTATGCTAGCTAAACCGCGCAATTATTCATAGTGGGGGGGGGAACATAAAAGCAAATGGGTAAGTTCAAGGACCTAGTAAAAATTAATGCACATAATACACATGCCATTATTAGTGATGAACTCCGTTTGATAAAGAATGCAACAGTTTAATTGTGACAGTTATCCATGGATGCAATATAGATATAGTATATGCTTATAATCATGAGTAACAGTGATAGTTCAACAATATGGTCTACCCGAGATATTACCCATTCTCAGCAGGGTTTGCACTATCCCAAGGAACCTGTAATACAACACCGATGCCTTGGATATTGTACTCTATCGTCCACATACTAACAACCCAACCGAGTCCGACCTTGGGTGGCACACGCTACTAATGATGTATATCCTGTAGTGACCGCTCGTTAAGGTTATACCGATCACGAAACAACCATTAGATCGAAGGCCCATATATTATATACACATTTGGCCATAAAGTTAACATGTATATCCTGTAGTGACTGCCCGTTAAGGTTATACCGATCACGAAACAACCATTAGATCGAAGGCCCATATATCACATACACATTTGGCCATAAAGTTAACATGTATAATAAGCTCATGGCCGTTATCCCACACGTACCGGTGTACCATGTCATATGGTGCAATTAATCTTGTCTGTATTTTACATGCATGTTATGTTGTTTGTCGTTTTGATCCCATAAAAAACACTGGCCCAATACACATTGACCTAACTTAAGATGAATGTCCAACTAACACTACTGCAAGAAGATGGCCATTAACTAGGGGTGGTGCAACTGTAGCAACTAGAAGTAGGGGTGGTGCAGCCAGATGTGGGGCAGTCAGGGGTTGTGCAGTCAGAGGTGGGTCAACTAGAGGTGGTGCAATTGCTTCTTCATCATCAGCCCAGGAGAAAGGCAAATGCATTGTTACAACAATCCAAAAAGGAATTGAAATGATAGAATTTACGAGGAAAAGACTAAATCCAGATTTGAAGCCCTAGCCAAAGCTATGTTAGACATGTAAATTTTGGAATGTTTTAGACTTATAATTATGCCAATGGTAGTTTTAGTATGTTTTGCATTATGTAAAATGATATGTAACTTTATAGTTTTGGTATGTTTGGTGGTATGTAAATATTCATGCAATTTTATAGTTTTGGTATGTTTTTACAGATTTTATAATATTCAGTAAATAATTTTGTAAACACATATTCTTTCTTTGGATTGGTAAATCTTAACTAAAGATAACCAAATAGATTGGTAAATCACTACTAATATTAATGAAGCTAGCTACTACATACTCCTTGGAAGATTGTCTACACATTAATGCAAAGTAGGGTCTTTAAACAAAATAAATCCCACATAGGACTTTTTTTGTAACGCCCTGAAAATTAATTAACTAGTAATTAACTCAACGGTTCGTCTCCCAGCCTTATTCCTCAAGAAACAAGACTCAGAGACCTCTACTCCTCAAAAAGAGAGGATACTAAGCAGCGAAAAGTATTAAGATTCAATAACATCAATCATTACAACCAGAGTATCTACCAAGGATCATCAAAGTAGCTGAAATCACACTATACAAATCGTTTTTACAAAGGATCTCTGCTATATCTTAATATGCAAGCATGCATTAAAGCTCTTAAGTCTACAACATAACCCAAAAGTACTAATTACCATGAGCACCCGCCTAAGCTCGCGATATGTCCTCAAGCGTCTCCCAGATCGAATCCTCCAAGATAATCAGATGCTTCGCGGTATCCATTTCCAGCTAAACTATCTATAACAGCATAGTTGTACATATGGAGAAAAAGGAGAAAGAATACAAGGGTAAGTCCAACGACTTAGTGAGTATAAATGCACATGACGTACCCATCATTAAAAGGTGAACTCAGTTATTTATCAAGCACATGCAACATTATGAGATGACCGTTTATCATGGATGTAATATAGATATAATATATGCTTATAATCATGAGTAACGGTAATAGTTCAACCATATGGTCTACCCGAAAGATTATACATTCTCAACAGGGTTAGCGTTAACCCAAGGGACATGTACTACAACATCAGTGCCCTGAATATTGTACGCTACCGTCCATAACATTAGTGGCACGACCGAGTCCAACCTCAGGTGGCGTACACCACTAATGATGTACGTCCTGTAATGATCACCCATTTGGAAATGGTTGAACCTAGTCATGAAACCATTGGATCCAAAGCCCACATACACACACATTTGACCACAAGCCCATGACCGTTATCCCACATATACCAATGTACCATGTCATATGATACAATTAATCTTATTCGTCTTTTACATGCATAGTTTTACAAGTCTCATCATTATCATATTAATCAACATACATTTTCACAAAAGAGTGTTGACAGTAGTTCCAAAATATATTTTAAGAGAGTTGTAAAATATGCAAGTTTGATATATATAAAATAGAGGTGCAATGCGGGAAAAGTAACAACAAGCATCCATGTGAGTTTGTACTTATTTAAATTGTAAGGCTCCTCTATAAAATCTCATTCAGGCTCCATAACATCGAATACTGAGAAAAAACCCATCATTAGTTCTAAACCCGAGCTAAAACAAACCTAGAGCAAAAATAGGGCGAGCGCTCGATTAGAGATGTTTAGGTGGAACCTCATTTGGTCCAACGATCCCCTTAGGCCTCCTCAACTGGTCCTAAGGCCATAAAATGGGGTTTCTAACACTTCCTTAATCAAAACAACGTCTCCAAATGACAAGATTAAGCCTAGCGAAAAAAGGAACAACTAAACAAGTTTAAAGCTTAAAACTCTCTACAATAACCTAGTAAGCTATTAGAAACAAGAATCAAGCTAACAACCTAATAACTCAACGAAAAGGGTAGAGATTACCTCAACGAGCAAGTAGCACCTCCTTCCTCACCAAAAGCACACAAAACCTCACAACACTCACAAAACCAAAATGACAGAGTTTTCCTAGGCTTCTAGGGTGTAGAAAATCGAATGGGGTGGGGTGCTATTTATAGGGGATGAGTTTGAGGGCAAAATGGTAAATATTTGGAAAGCAATGATCATTCGGTATACTATAGGGTCGAGCACTCGTGTACTTTTCACAACAGGCCAAAAATGCTTTTCAGGTGTAGCAAAAGAATCTCTGAAAAGATGCGAACGCTCAATGTATTATAGGGGCACGTGCTCGTGTACTGTAGCTCAGAGGGGTCAGAGTTGCAGGTGGCACGCGCGGGTAAAAACTAGCGGTCAACAAAAAGTCAACGAGCACTCGGCCTGGTCCCCACACGAGTGTTCATGTATGACTGTTAAGCGAACGGTCGTGTGTAGTCCCCCACACGAGCGTTCGTCTACTGTAGTTCCGAAATTCAAAAATACCATAAATGTTTCTCCAATTGTTCTTAGTGACCTAAAGTCCAATTAACTTTCTATTTAAGTTGACCTAAGCCTAATCAATTATTTGGGTCACTACAATTGTTACACAAAATAAATATCACATGGGACTATTGTCTTTAAACAAAATAAATTTCACATGGGACTAATGTCTTTAATCAAAATCATTCTATATATGACTACATAATGTAAGCAGGAATAACAACTTCTAGTATACTACACATTGTTTACAAATACAACACAAAACCACAACAAAAAACTACAGCAAGATCCACCAACTCCACCATGACGGGCAACCGCATTACACAGCCTACTTTGCAAACATGGTGAAATTTAGTGGTGTATCAGAAGAACATGCACAATGCAAACAAAATTAAGATCCATGAACACACAATGATTGTCTAGTAATTCTTCTTAATTGCATATAGTTTTATCTCCCCAATCTCAATTTGTTTATGATATTGGGATATTTCATTCACCAGTTCTACCTTCATTTGCCGAGCTTCAATCTCCATTTCTGCCTTGTGCTACCCAGTGTTTTTCTCATTTTCTCGCTTCACCTTCCCAACTTCAACCTCAACCATTGTTTCACATCGTTTTACTTGAACCTCCAAAAATGCATGCCTATGTCACAAACGATGTGCCATCGTCTTACCAAATTTACACATTTCAAGATCAAGCCATTCAAAGAAGTCACAATCTTGGTTAATCTACAAAACACATTACAACTAATAATCACCAACCTAAATAAACTAAAAAAAACAAAAAAAAAAAACAATGCACAATGAAGGTTCATATCCTGATTACATAAAATATCAAGTGCTTGCCTTCCAATTTTCGTAACTTACGAACCTCCTTCCAAAGTTTTTCTCAGTGTTGGTGGTTTTGACAACAGTGACAGCTCGCAAAAGCAAAGGCATTGCATTGAAGACGAAGCACCGATATGAGCTAAACCAAAAAAAGCTTGTACCTTCATTTGAGGTATCCATTATGTTCTAATATTATGTTCATATAGAGGTAGAATGTCAATTATCAACCATATCAAAAATAATATTACTACGTATAGAGGTATAGAGGTATTATGTTCAGTGCTATTACATGTTCAGTGCTATGTTGAGTGCACTGAACATAATTAGTCTATTTGCACATTGATTAAGAGCAAGTCATTGTGATAGTATTATCATCACTATTCTTAGATATGTAAAATATTATGGAAGTGTACAACATGGTCACATGCTGATATTGCATGATGTTTGTTTTATGAACCTGTATTACCGCTGAAAATGGAGTACACATATGTGCTTCAATTTTAAGATCATCTTTTGAATAGTTACATAATTATCTAGATAAGATAAGAAGGATTTCTGTTAAAAAAATTGTAGGGTAATTTTCATAGAGTTTCTTCTCAACAGTTTTGGCAATCACTAGAAGCATCATGTCAATTATAATATGTTGCATTGTTAGGTTAGGATCAACAATAATAATAACGATTCACAAATTTTACTGAAAAACTTGTTGTAAAGACAAATTTTACCGAGTACTATTTGTTTTATTGTTGATTACATTTAAAAGCAACCAAACTACCATCATCTATCAACGTCACAGAAAGCCCAAAAATATACAAGTAATTTCACAAATCGAAATTCCAAAAATCAAAGGCAAGTACTAAACTATACAAGTAATTTAAGAACTACACAACAAAATAAATTACAAGAACCCACAATATCCCCCCAAAACCCTCAATTTTACTCAAAACCCTAACTTTAACTATTGCACAAAAATTACACGAAAATGAGGTGATTATAATGTCTTGGGCATACCTCCTAAGAAAGCCAACTTCACGACAATTTATGTACTCTTGGTCGAAGAAAGACGAGAACCACAAAGAAGAAAATGATGCTTTGTCCTCAACTTGGGTTTGTTGTTGTCATCGCTGTCGAGTGGGTGTTGTTGTGTGGGTGGGTTTGCAAACATACGGAGCTTCACAACTTTATTAAAAATAGGCATGGGTTTTATGAGGGGGACTGTTGTCATTTCATTCAGTGGGTTGGGTACAATATGGGGAGACTCAGCTTCCAAATATCATGTGAGACGCACGTGATGTATTTTTTGACGGAGGGTTTTAATTGTAAAATTTTGAAACATTAGGAGGATACATTGTAAATTTTTTAATATTGTGGTTCAAATTGAAAAATACCTTAAACTTTAGGGGGGTAAAGTGCATTTTTCCCAAAAAATTTATTAAAAAATTACAAATGGAGAGAAAAAGTTCAACCATCCAACACAAAAAATCGGCATTTAATTTAATTTTTTTGGCATCACTTGCATTAAACAACTTTAATTTATGTTGTTAATGTCGTTTATTGATAAACTACAAAAATTTAATGTCGTTTACTTATAGCATTCATTGTAGCCTAACCAAAACTATTTTTTTGTTATTTTGGTGAGGCAATTTAGCAAAAGTGACTAAAATCCTCCATTTTCAAGCTCACCATTTTATTCGAAAATAAATGGTGAGTGGACAGTACTTATTATCTTTAGTAAATACTATTCACTCACCAAATGAATAAAAAATAATATAAATTTTCTCACTCCTTCCATATTCATTGAAAAAGTAAAAAATAAATATAAAGAAGTATTTGAAAAGGAATATTTAAATGGAATAGTGAAAGTTGATAGTTAAAATAGTGAGACTGCTAAGTGTGTTTCAAAAAGGTAGGTAGTTAAAATAGAGAAAAATGTAAGAAGTGCTAAAAAAAAATTGATTTAATGTCAGTTTTTTTCTCAATGTTAATATAAACAACACATAATGTTAATGTTTAAATCGTCTTTTATATATGACATAACAATTTTCATTCTTTAAATAAAAACAACGTCATTAAATCTCTTCTTTTACAAGGACATTAAAATGTCGTAAATGCCTTGAGTTTACGTCGTTTGGTTTAAAGGACCTTAAAATATTATAAAAAATTGTCTTTTTTTACTGAAACGCGACTCTAAAAAAAAAATCACTTCAGTTATTTATTCAATTTAGGACACTAAATTCTGCAAAAAAAAAAAAACGTAATTTACACATTAAAAAAACGACACATTTTTTTTTTTTTTTTTTTTGAAAAAACGTGTTGTTATGCTCTTATTTTTTTCCCTTCCCCACTAGTCCTTCTCACTTTATACATCAGTCTCTTAAAAGAATTGGTCTCTCGCTCTCTCTCTCTTTCCACCGGTGAGTTCCCAGCCTTCTCACTTGTCGTCAAACCTCCATCCAGGTTCTCTTTCTTTTGGAAACTAAGTATGTGTGTGAGGTTAACATAAAGGTGGAGGGGAAATCTAGGGTATGAATCACGGAAAGAGCCAGAAATTATTATGGGTAGGAGAGGCCAAAACAATTTACTGCTAGGGCCAATACCTTATAAGTTTTTTTTTTTTTACCTTACAAATTTTGTGTTAATTGGAATTGAGTTAATAGTGGACTTCACAAATCTAAGAAGTGATCTATTAAATTTATAGAAGAATATAAAAATATATATATGGGCCAATTATATTGACACCAATTATTTCGTAGGTTTAATAACTCATCAATAATCATCATACTTTCTTTTTTTTTTCCCGAGCAATTTTTGCCTGAGTTTAAAGCGGTGAAGTTTTCGAGACATGTGTCATTTGAAACTTTCTGCAGTCTTTCTCCAGCAATTGGTTTGCACAAATTGTCAATATCCTCCACTCACATGATGGTGACCTAAGTAATTGCCTCTGTCCAATCAAAACTAAGTACTCGCTCGCTTGTGAGCGATAGAATTAGCGCACGAGTCCACCGCTTTTGACACTTTTTTTCCTAAACACCACACACACGCACTCCTTCTCTTTAGCATAGGCGCGCTGCCATATATAAGGAAACATAACATAGCTCTCGCCTAAGGCGGTCGCTTGAGCTGCATTAGGGTTTTTTTTTTAATTTTTTGTGGGCGTGATTCGATTCAACTCGACAACTCCCTTCTTCCAAAAACTACATAATTCTTCTCATTTCAACTCATTTACTTTCTCCTTTCACAAAGTTTTATTTTGGTTGTGCCTATGCATTTTGATTGTTGCATAAATATCGCTTTTGAATTAGATGGGGTTTGAATTTCTGTTTTTCTTTTGATATCAGTAGTTTGGAGCTAGTTAGATATGCGTCGTTAATTGAATCTATTGTTTGATTTATTGAAGTCGAGTTGCTTGTACACGTATAGAATAGGAGAGTAAGGTAGGAGTAAACCAACTGCTTTATGGTTGCTTGGTCAAAGAATACCAATCAATGGGGGTGCCTTTCTGTGATATGGAAGCTTTTTCTGATTTTAATGTATTGTTCTTTATTAAATTTCGTGTTCAATATAGATTTGGTGTTGAATTTTGTCCAAACGAATAGGACTATACTCGGGGTGCTTGCTATTTCGGCCTTTCATCTAGTATGCTTATACATACATTACTTCTAGTCAAAGTTTTTTCTTTTATTGATTTTAGAGCATATGTTGTATTGCTCTTGGAAAACGAAAGGGTGTATTTTTGTTTACCATTTTGTAAGAATGGTAGTTAAAAGTCAGAAAACATGAGGAGAATGTTAAAAGAGTAATGGTACTCTTAATACTCTTTATCACACCCAGACATAAGGGTATGTAATGTTGTAGTTTTTTCCTTCTAGGCGGTTGCGTGTGTCTTCGTCTGGGATTCCCTTTCCTTTTCTTTTTTTTTTTTTTTTTGTTTGCTCATTTTTAGGTGTTCCTTTTATATACTTTATGTGTACTTAGGGTGCCTCTACACTTTGGGGTGACATTGTCAATAACTTTTACTCAAAAAATTCCTCTGAGCATCAACAAACAACAAAGGATCTGAACGTAGAATTTGAGTTCTTTGAGGTCTTGTGTCCGAACAAGCAGGATCCTACATAAGTTAATGGTTGGACCTCACAAATTCTAACAATATATATATGTATCCTGGTTATTGCCATCGTATTAACTCACAAATCTAATTATTGAGCAATATTAAATTTATAGCATCATATATATATATATATATATATATATATATATATATATAAAAATATATATATATGAGCAAATTATTTCTCATGTTTAATAAATCATTAATAATCATACAACAAATTTTTTTTTTTTTTCTTTTTTCGGATCAAGTTTTGTCTGAGCTTAAAGCAGTGAAGTTTCCGGGACACTAGTGTCATTTGGAACTTTCTGCAATCTTTCTTCGGTAATTGGTTTACACAAATCGTCAATATCCTTCATTCATATGACGGTGACCTAAGTAATTACCACTGTCCAATCAAAACCAAGTACTCGCTCACCTGTGAGCGATAAAATCAACGCACGAGTTCTCCTCTTTTGATACTTTTTTTCTGAGCACCACACACACGCACTCCTTCTCTCTAGCATAGGCGCGTTGCTATATATAGAAAAACATATCACAGCTATCACTTGAGCCGCATCACGGTTTTTTGTTTTGTGGGCGCAATTCGATTCAACTCAACAACTCCCTTCTTCCAAAAATTACATAATTTTTCTCCTTTCAACTCTTTTACTTTCTCCTTTCACAGAGTTTTCTTCTGGTTGCACCAATGAGTTTTGATTGTTGTATAAAGATCGCTTTCGAGTTGGATGGAGTCTGAATTTTTGTTTTTCTTTTGATATCAGTAGTTTGAAGCTGGTTGGATGTGTGTCGTTAATTGAATCTATTGTTTGATTTATTGAAATCGAGTTGCTTGTACGAGTATAGAAAAGAAGAGAAAGCTAGCAGTAAACCAACTGGTTTGTGGTTCCTTTGTGAAAGAATACCAATCAATGGGGGTGCTTTTTCTGATTTTAATGTATTGTTCTTTTTTTAAATTTCGTGTTCTAGATAGATTTGGTGTTGAATTTTGTCCAAACGAATAAGACTACACTTGGGGCACTTGCTATTTCGGCCTTTCATCTAGTATGCTTATACAAAAATTACTTCCAGTCTAAGTTTTTTTCTTGGGGAAAATGTAGTTTACCCCCTGAAGTTTCAGGGGTTTTTCAATTTTAACTGTAAAGTTCAAAAATTGGCAATCTACCCCACTGAAGTTTCAAAAATTGGCAATTTAAACCTACCGTTACTTATTTCTATTAAATTGGAAGGAAATTTTTTTAAAAAAGCCTAAGGGTAATGATATAATTTCATATATTTTCTTCCATTTAGACGAAAAAATTAAACGGAGGGTTTAAATTGCCAATTTTTGAAACTTCAGGGGGTAGATTGCCAATTTTTGAACTTTTGGGTTAAAATTGAAAAATACCTGAAACTTCAAAGGGGTAAACTGCATTTTTTCCTTTTTTCTTTTATTGATTTCAAAGGATATGTTGTATTGCTCTTGGAATACGAAATGGTGTATTGTTGGTTACCACTTTGTAGGAAGGGTAGTTGGAACGTCAGAAAGCATGACGAGAATGTTAAAAGAGTAATGCTACTCTTCATGCTCTTTATCAGACCCAAACATAAGGGTCTGTAACGTTGTTGTTTTTTCCTTCTAGGCTTTTGCAGGTGTCTTTGGCTAGGATTTCCATTCCTTTTTTTTTTGGCTCCTTTTTAGTTGTTCATTTTATGTACTTTATGTGTACATAAGGGGTTGCCTTACGCTTTTAATGATATTTGTCAATAACTTATCAAAAATAATTACATCAACTGACATGGCTTGTTTTAAATAGCTTTCCATGTCAGTTACTTAAAAAACAAAAATACAAAAACAAAACCACTAAAAGCACCCCAAATCAGCCGATATGAAGTGGTGTGAAAAGTAGCATTACTCGGAAAAATATTAGATGCTACGGAATGTTTGGAGCATGGCTCATTTTATGTATCAAATTACAACTTTTGACTTACTAGGTGTAGGTGTTGATGACATATTTTCTCATTGGTTTTAGACTTGACTCATACCAACTCCTATTCGAGACTTCATAATGTGTTGGAACCAAAGATGTTGATTTTTCAAGGGTAAATTCTTATTGAGTATTGCCCCCTTTTGCTTTATTGTGGTCTAGGAGGGGGAGGCTTGGATCATGTGATTACCATTTTGGTGTCTCAAATTTCCAAGAAAACATAATTGTATTTCTCATAAGGACTGGACCTTAGGGCTGTACAAATGGTATAGTTAGCGGTTATTGGCTATAAACGCTAACCACAACCGCCTTGGGCGGTTATCAATTTTTAATAACCGCAACTGCCTAGGCGGATAGTGGTTATCTTATAATCGGCAGTTAGTGGTTTGGTTAGTGGTTATCTTATAACCGGCGGCTAGCAGTTATTCAAACCAATAATCGGTGGTTTTATAACCTTTTTTTTTTTATATGGACTTTTGGGCTTTTTAAGTGTTTTGAGCTGTCACTGGGTCTATTTTTTAGGTTTATTTTAAACGCTTTGGGTCAAAGTGTTCCCAAAAAGCTCAATTCTTTTAAGAAACCAAAGTATAATGATCAGTTTGACGAACTTGTTGGGTGATGTTTCTCCCAATTTTTGTTCTCCTTGCTTCCCTAGAAAGTATTCTGTTGAGCCAAGAGAGCTTAAGGCGAAAGAATCATCATCGGATATTTTGAGATGAAACCATATTTGCATGAGTTTCGTAATTTCAAATATTAGCAATTTGTAAATGAATTTATGATGAGGCAATATGTTTAATAAGAAATTATTGGTGTCAATATTTTGCCTGTATTTCTCTCATATCGATGATAAAATCTTACAAATCAACCATTAGATTTGTAGATTTATGTAGACCCCACATAAGTTAATGGTTTACCTAATAAATCTAATGATTGAGCTATTAAATTTGTAGAAGAATATAAAAAGATATGAGCAAATTATTTCTCATGTTAATAACTCATCAATAATCATCCAACGAAATGTTTTTTTTATCTTTTTTATCTTTTTTTTTGTTTTTTTTTGTTTTTTTTTGTTTTTTTTTTTTTTCTGAGCAATTTTTGTTTGAGCTTAAAGTGGTGAAGTTTCCGGAACACGATATTATTTGGAACTTTCCGCAGTCTTTCTCCGGTAATTGGCTTACACAAATCGTCAATATCCTCCATTCACATGACAGTGACCTAAGTAATTGCCACTGTCCAATCGAAACTAAGTACTCGCTCGCCTGTGAGCGATAGAATCAAATCACACGAGTCTGCCTCTTTTGACACTTTTTTTTTCCTAAGCACCATACACATGCATTCCTTCTCTATAGCACAGGTGCACTGTCATATATAAGGAAACATAACATAACTCTCGCTTGAGGCGGTCGCTTGAGCCACATCTGGGTTTTTTGTTTTGTGGGTGCGATTCGATTCAACTCCACAACTTCCTTCTTCCGAAAATTACATAATTCTTCCCCTTTCAACTCTTTTACTTTCTCCTTTCACAGCATTTTCTTTTGGTTGCGCCTATGCGTTTTGATTGTTGTATAAAGATCGCTTTCGAATTGGATGGAGTTTGAATTTTTGTTTTTTCTTTTGATATCAGTGGTTTGGAGCTGGTTGGATGCGTGTTGTTAATTGAATCTATTGTTTAATTTATGGGGAAAATGCAGTTTACCCCCTGAAGTTTCAGGAGTTTTTCAATTTTAACCTCAAAGTTAAAAAATTGGCAATCTACCCCCCTGAAGTTTCAAAAATTGACAATTTAAACCTTCCGTTTAATTTTTTCGTTAAATTGGATGGAAATTTTTTTAAAAAAGCCTGAGGGTAATGATGTAATTTCATAGATTTCCGTCCATTTAGACGGAAAAATTAAACGGAGGGTTTAAATTGCCAATTTTTGAATTTTGGGGTTAAAATTGAAAAACTCCTGAAACTTCAAGTGGGGTAAACTGCATTTTCCCCTTGATTTCTTGAAGTCGAGTTGCTTATACGGGTATAGAATAGGAAAGAAACCTAGGAGTAAACCAACTAGTTTATGATTGCTTGGTCAAAGAATACCAATCAATGGGGTGCTTTTTCTGTGATATGGAGGCTTTTTTTGATTTTAGTGTATTGTTCTTTATTAAATTTCGTGTTCAAGATGGATTTGGTATTGAATTTTGTCCATACGAATAGGACTACACTTGGGGTACTTGTTATTTCGGCCTTTCATCTAGTATGCTTATACATACATTACTTCTCGTCAAAGTTTTTTCTTTTATTGATTTTATAGCATATGTTATATTGCTCTTAGAAAAATGAAAGGGTGTGTCGTTGGTTACCATTTTGTAGGAATGGTAGTTGGAAAGTCGGATTGCATAGGAGAATGTTAAAAGAGTAATGCTCTTCATACTCTTTACCACACCCAAACATAAGGGTTTGTAACGTTGTAATTTTTTCCTTCTAGGCTTTTGGTGGTGTCTTTGGCTGGGATTTCCTTTCCTTTTTTTTTTTTTTTTTTTTGCCTCCTTTTTAGGTGTTCCTTTCATATACTTTATGTGTACTTAGGGGGTGCCTTACGCTTTTAATGATATTTGTCGATAACTTATTAAAATAAAAATTACATCTAATGACATAGCTTGTTTTAAGTAGCTTTCCGTGTCAGTTAGTTAAAAAAATAAAATAAAAAAATAACTAAAACAAAACCACTAAAAACACCCCAAATTAGCCGATATGAAATGAGTGTGAAAAGTAGCGTTACTCGGAAAAATATTTGGTGCTATGGAATGTGTGGAGCATGGCTTAATTTATGTATCAAATTGCAATTTTTGAGTTACTAGGTGTGTGTGTGTGTTGATGACATATTTTCTCGTTGGTTTTAGACTTGACTCATAGCAACTCCTATTCGAGACTTCATAATGTGTTGGAACCAAAGATGTTAATTTCCCAAGGGTAAATTCTTAGAGTGTTGCCTCTCTTTGCTTTATTGTGGACTAGGAGGGGTAGTGCTAGGATCATGTGATTACCATTGTTAGAATATTTGATATTATTCTATTATGTTGCCTTATATATTATAGGATTTAGTCTAGGGTTTATTATTTATCACTCATAGCCTCTCTATATATAGATGCCTCTATAATCACATATCACATCATATCATTATCAATACAATGTAGTCCATTGTTTCCTTCCGCTTTCCCTCTTCTCTCTCTTATGCTTCAGCTCCAATATATTCACAACATATTTAACATGGTATCATAGACATTTTTTGTGGCCTCCAATAAACGTCTTTGACGTTTTCAAGCGCTCCTTCCGTCGACCTCCCTTTTTCCGGTCATCCGCGCGCTGCCAAGCGGTCATCCTCTCAAAATCTCTTCCACGCCTTCATCGCAGTCTCATCCGGGAAAATTAATCCTAGATTTTAGCTTGCGAGGCACATATCTACGGATCTGTGGAAGATCCGCCGCCATTGGCCCTTCAGCAACACCTCTACCATGCCAGCACTTTCAACCCAATCCAAAACGGTCGACCCGATCCAGTGGGTTAGATCCAGATCCACGGATCTGGCAATCCGATCTGTCAACTCGACCAAGATGGTCGACCTGATCCAGTGGGTTAGACCTAGATCGACAGATATCCATGGATCTGGCAATCCGATTCGTCAACTCAACCAAGCGGGTCTCAAATCCAGTACGGTCCACTGGGTTTTACAACCCGAACCAGATCCATCCAAGGCACTCCAACCCAGTCCAAAACCGGTTTCTAACCAGGTCATCGTGTTCAAATCGAATCTCTAACCCGGTTCAGCCAAATAGGCCAACCGGATCAATCTATCCAACCCGGTCCAAATAGTTAACCCAGTTCACCGGGTTAGACCCAGGTCATATCATTTTCGGGTCAGACCATATGGCCCAGTCCAATTCGGAATTTAACCTATCCTATAAGGCTCCAATTCAAGTCTCAGGCCCAGTCCATGGCCCAAATCATTCATTGCCATTAGCAGCCACCACCAGCTGCTGTCCTCTGCCTCCAGCCGCCACTTTCCGACCACCTTTCTAGCGACTTTTTCGACGCCAAAAAAAAAAAAAAAAAACTTTTATTTTTCTAACCTCAATTTTATTCATTGAGTTTAAGAGGGGATGTTAGAATATTTGAAATTATTTTATTATGTTGCCTTATATATTCTAGGGTTTAGTCTAGGGTTTCTTGTTTATCACTCATAGCCTCTTTATATATAGAGGCCTCTGTAATCACATATCACATCATATCATTATCAATACAATGTAGTCCATTGTTTCCTTCCACTTTCCCTGATCTCTCTCTTATGCTTCTGCTTCAATATATTCACAATATATTTAACCACCATTTTGGTGGATTTTTATTGGTTTGGTGTCCCAGATTTTCAAGAAAACATAATTGTATTTCTCATAAAGACTGGACCTTAGGGCTGCACAAACGGTATGGTTAACTATAACCGCTAACCACAACCGCCTTGAACGGTTATCGATTTTTAATAACCGTAACCGCCTAGGCAGTTAGTGATTATCTTATAACCGGCAGTTAGCGGTTATTCAAACCGATAACAGTGGTTTTATAATTGCTTTTCTTTATATGAGCTTTTGGGCTTTTTAAGTATTTTGAGCTGTCATTTGGCCTATTTTTTAGGCTTATTTTAAACGTTTTGGGACAAAATGTTCCCAAAAAGATGAAAAGAACATGCTTTTTTTTTTGTCAGGCAATGTTTTTAATAAGGTTTGGCCCAAAACATCACATACCACATTATATTTCACATACATATAGTTTTGGATTTTTTTTTTTTTTTTAAATAACATTGAATAGAACCTTTTCGTTGGCCTGTTTCCTCTGCCCCACTTAGATGTTTTTCAAACAGAGTAGTCACATGCTTTTTCCTTTTCTTATACCGTGCTTAGGTTTCAATGGTTTACTAAAAGCATTTTTGGGATTGCGTTTGAGAAATATAACTTTTAAGTCAAAAAAAGCTTTTGGGCAAAAACTTCATTTTTAAGCTTTTGCTAAAAGTGTTTTTTGGCAATTTTTAGGTTTTTTGGACCCTTAAAAACGCTTTTAATTTTTTTACCAAACGAGCACGCTTTTCTTTAAATTGGCTTTTTTAGTGTTAAAAGCACTTTTAGGCCCCTCAAACGCAATCCCAAACAAGCTTTAAAGGTCTACCATTTTGATTTTGCTTTATGTTATTAGTTTTAACTCTTTTTGGACTTGTTGCTACTAATGAAAATGGTTATTTACTTGTCAAATATATATATATATAATGGTTTACCAGCAGTTTTTAGTTTGTGCGTGTAATTATAAGATTTTTTTTAATTAGTAAGTTACACCACACCTAATGGATTTTAAATTCACAACTTCACCCTGCTTCCAAGGAAGTGCAATTTGAGTAAGAGCTTATTGGCTTAATTATATAAAGCTATTTGTAGGAAAGAACATGAAATGAATGTTACAATGTTATGTATGACACCTAGATCAGTTGATGATACTATTAGGACACAAACATGAAGATAAAGGATAATTAGTCATAGGAGTGTTCGCGAGAAAGCTCGGGATCGGTTCGTATAAACTTAGCTCGTGCTCGACTCGATTATTAAATGAGGCGTTTCGTGAACACAAATTCTTGCTCGAATATTAAACGAAGCAAGCTTGACTCGACTCGGTTAGGCTTGCTAGCGCGCTAATGAGCAAGGCTCGTATAAGGCTTGACTTGCTTATTATGCTCGACTAGCACATAACCCGCGCTATGCGCGAGATTCTTCATTATAATTTAATTTAAAATTTAAACACATCTTCATTATGTCACAACGATTATCACATAAACGATTTTTTCTTTTTCTTTTTTTCTTTTTTATTTATTTATTTTTTTTATCTAAAATCCAATATATATATATACATCCAAATCCTTATTGGATTTGGACATTAATAATACTTAATTTATTAAATAATTTATATATAGAAAACTCTTGAAATATAATTAAATGCCCTTAATTACGCAAATTTAATAACCGGTTTTTTATGTAAAAATCGGTTCACTCTTAAAAACCGATTTAAAAATTATACCTTAAAAAACCGGTTTAGCATTTGAAAAAAATTGGTTCACGCCACATGTCGCAATTCTAGACTAGTTCTAAAGAGCGATTCGGCTTATATATATATATATGACTCGTATATTTTTTATTAAGTAACAAATAACAATATATAGTCAATATTACTCGATAATAACAAATATACTAATATACTATATAACTTATTTTTATTTTGTTACTTATATATGTGTCATTTGTGTGTGTGTCTATATATATAGGGAAAATTACAGTTTACCCCCCAAAGTTAACAATGTTTTTCAATTCGAACATCAAAGTTTAAAGTTTTGCAATCCACCCCTACAAAGTTCCAATTTTTTTCAATTCGACCAATATTATTCCAAAAGTCTCATATTGCCCCTGATTTTTTTTTTTTTATGAAAAAAAATAAAATAAAATTGGGGGGTGCAAAAATGGTCAAATGGCAGCCACCCCGAATTTTTTTTATTATTTTTTATAAAAAATAAAATAAAATAAAAATTAGGAGCAATATGGAAAGTTTTGGATACAATTGGTCAAATTGCAAAAATTAAAACTTTGGTAATGAAATTGAAAAATGCTGTCAACTCTGGGGGATAAACTGTAATTTTCCCTATATATAAATATATATAAACACATATAAGAAATATAAAATATATATAGTAAATAATAATAAATATTTGATATAATCATTAATCATTATATCATATGATATAACCATATGGTATAACTGTATAATTTATTGTGCCATTAGCTATTTAATCAAAGCATTATTAGATATTTTATACTTAGAAAACGTATATCACATGATCTTAGATCTAAGATAATATTATTATATTAATATGAATTGTGATTTGTGAGATAATATGATCATATAATTTAAGTATGAGTGTATGACCATTAGATTATCTGAAATTTAGGACTTAGGAGTTTGAGCATTACCATTAGATAATAAGTTCAATTCAAAATAAAAATAATAATTTAATATGATAATAATTTAAATCATTAATCATATGATATAATTTAATGTGATCATATGATTATATAATATCAAATTAAATAATTGACATTGGATTTAATAATATGTTACATTTTTTTTTTTTTTTTGTGAAAAAGTCTTACTTCCAATATTATTAAAGTAAACCTTGCACATCAACAGCAAGTTCATGAATACATTCAGGAAAGTGCTCTAACCAAAGCTGGTCTACACGTGATTCTATAGCAAATTTTGAAACTCTGTGGGCCACAGTGTTGGCCGTTCTTCGAGCATGTTGAAGCTACCATTCCTATAAGCTACGAAAAAGCTCCTTAGCCTCCTATATCACGACCCCGTAGCTCCCCATCCACATCCCATTAGAGTTGAGTACATTTACAACCTCAAGAGCATCCCCTTCTGCAATCACCTTCCTCAACCCCAGCCTATGGCTCAGAACCGCCACATTCCAAACCGCCAGAGCCGAGCTGATGCAGGGTCTGAGATGTAATGCCGCGATGCACACCAGGCCGCCACTACATCTCCCTCATGGTTTCTGGCTACAATTCTCATACCCATCTTGTGTTCTGCTTTATCAATGGAGGCATCCCAGTTTAATTTGATGAAACCCGTGGGTGGCAGCTTCCAAACCTCTTCCAGTTGGTATTTCGGAGTTGGGGGATCTAGCTGTTGGGTGGCCTTGTGATAGGACTCCAATTGTTCCGATGCAAGTCTGAGGATCTGTTTTGGAGACATGAACTCCCCCCTAAAGACAACCTTGTTCCTTCGGAGCCATATATGTTGTGAAACAGCTACAAACAAAGTAAATTCCTCAGTACCCAATATATTCAGCATCTGCTCTATTATGTCAACAAATGTGTCAACATAGTTCGAGCATTTCTAAATTTTTATTGGGCAATCAGCCCACACATCTTGTGCCGAGGGACAACTCCAAAGTATATGCCCTAGCGTTTCCGCCTCCCTTCTATAGATTGGACAGGTTGAGTCTGGTAAAATCTTTCGGCGACATAAGTTCTTATTGGTGGGCAGGATGTTGTTGCACACCCTCCATAGGAACATTTGTACCACTCCAGGGCATGTCATCTTCCAAATTTTCTTCCACATTTCTGTCCTAGGATCATCATACGAGCATGATGCCTTCTCTTGCTTCTTCAAAGTTAGCACTAAATGGTACGCACTTTTCACTGTAAATTCCCCATTCTTTGTCGCAGCCCATACAAATCGATCAGGTTGACGCCTTGGACAAATGACAATACTCCCAATGCCCTGTGCTTCCTCCTCTGTGAACACTTGCTGTAATAGGGGGATATTCCACTAGTTACTGTCAACATCGAAAAGGTCACAAACTCGTGCTTCCTGGGGCAAAAGACGAACAGGTGTCTGGACGGTGAAAGTATGGGTGAAAGGAACCCACTAATCATGCCAAATTTTTATCCTTTTTCCATCTCCTACATGCCATATCATTCATTTGGACAAAAGGTGTTTGGCATTCCAGATGCTTCGCCAAGCATATGAAAGCTTTGAACTCAATCTAGAATCAAGAAAATTGTTGCTTGGAAAATATTTCTCTTTCAGGATTTACGCCACCAGGGATCGAGGGTCTCTTATAATTCTCGCCCCCTGCTTTGCCAACAAAGCCTAATTGAAGCACTCCAGATCACGGTACCCTAGTCCTCCTTATGATTTTGCTCTGCCCATCTTCTCCCAGCTCAACCAAGCTATTCTAGAATGGTTCTCCTTATGCCCCCACCAAAACCTCATCATCAAAGAGTTTATTCTCTGGCACAGCTTTTTTGGGAGCAGAAAAATGCTTATTGTGTATGTTGGTATTGCCTGGATAACCGCTTTCAGGAGCACTTCTTTCCATGCCTGAGTCAAGAACTTCTCCTTCTAGCCATTTAACTTATCTTCAATTCTCCCTTGGATATTCTTGAATGCTTTATTACGGGATTTACCAACAAGGACAGGAAGCCCCAAGTATCTCTTATAGATGTTGGTAGGGTTCACTCTTGTAGCAGAAATAATAAGGTCATGGGTCTCTTGAGGTGTGTTTCTAATGAAGAATAGAGAGGTTTTTTTCCCTATTAAGCCATTGTCTAGAGGGCCGTTCATATTCATCAAGCAGTTGTTGAGTTGTGTGCCATTGCCAGATGTTTGTTTTGCAGAAAAGCAGGTTGTTGTCCGCGAAAAAGAGGTGACTTATTCTAGTCCCACCACTTGAGATAGGTAGACATGTAAACTCTTGTGCCAATTCTGCCTTTCTCAGTAAAGAACTCAACCCTTTAGCACAAAGGATGAACAAGTATGGGGATAGAAGGTCTCCCTGACGAATTTCCCTGGATGGTATGATTCTGTCATATGCCTATCCATTAATCAAAATGGAGAAAGTCACTGTTCGTATGCAAGTCATAATCATCTGAATCCACCGATTAGCAAACCCAAGCTTGCGCATCACCTCTTCTAAATATTGCCACTCAACCCGGTCATAGCCTTTGCTCATGTCCAACATCAAGGCCATGAACCCCTCCATTCGTTTCATTCTCCTATCTATCGTCTATAAAGCTTCAAAAGCCACCAAAATGTTATCACTGATAAGCCCTCCAGCAATGAATGCACTTTGGTTCAGTGCGATTACATGAGGCAGCACCTTCTTTAGTCGGTTGGCAAGGACCTTTGAAATGAGTTTATAACATACATTGCATAGGCTTATTGGGAGATATTCTGTGACACAGACAAGATTTTGCTTCTTGGGAATCAAGGCGACAAGAGTGGAATTTATGGTGAGATCAAAGTCTCCTCCGTTCAAAAATTCCAACACTGCTCTGCCCACATCACCACCAACCGTGTTCCATGACCTTTGATAAAAACAAGCCGCAAATCCGTCCGGCTCAAGGGACTTCAAAGGGTGCATTTGTCTCAATGCCAATTGAAGTATGTTACTTATAATCACAATTTAAGTATTAATGTATTTTTGAACAATTTTTTTTTTTTTTGTTTACACGTCCACACAAGGGAATGAGAAGGATGATTCGAAATAGTGACTTCCACTTCATAAGGCATGGTCAACCATCGATTGAGTTACCCATTGAGGACGTATTTTTTTAAAAATGTTTTGACTATTTTTTTAACCATTTGTAACAATTTTTTAAAATTGAACCATATGACATCATTTTACAATTAAACCATTTAAAAAAAAAAAATTAATTGAAGGCAAAACTAGGTCGTTTGGCACTTCTATATATTCACCTCTTCTTCTATACCCTAAACCTAAACGAAAATCACTCAGCCTCTCACCGTCTCACGGTCACGCTGTCACTCTGCATCTCTCTCCCAGTCTCTCGCCTCCGGCTGTCTCTTCTCTCGTCTCTCTCTCGCTGCCGTCCTCGCCTCGCCGTCTCTCGCCGATTTGGTGGATCTCGACGGTAAGGTCCACCAGCTCCCCTGCTCCATCAAGTACGACGGCCCTTCCTCTGTTTCCCACTATTTCAAACCCAAACCCACTGGTAATCTCCACCATCCCTCTCTCTCTCTCTCTCTCTCTCTCTCTCTCTCTCTCTCTCTCTCACTCTCTGCTTTTGTTAGATTCTCTGAAATTTGTGCTCTTCGGTAAATGGAAAGGGATTGAGGTGGAGGGTTTAGAGGTGCAGGAAGCCTATTTCAGAGGAAGGAAGTTGCAGGGAACGGTCATTCCAATTCCACCGGGGTATTCTGTTCTCGAGCCCGAGCTCGAGCAGGGTTCCAATCCTGTCAAGCCGAGCTCCATTTTCAGGCTCGTGCCAAGCTCGAGCCTGAGCCTGAGCCTAATCAGTCAGATGTTTATTCCACCATCCTGGAAAAGTCTACAATATGGAAGTTCTTCTTTTGGGGAGGGGGAGGGGGAGGGGGAGGCTTTACAAATTTTTGTAGCACTTAGACCAATAATTGGCAAACCACATAAGCCACACTCTCCATTAGGCTTCAAGTGGAAGAAGCCAAGCTAAAGAAAACTTCCACTGCTGCCATGGCCCATAGTAGCATGAATTATAAGAGCTGAAATAGTTGTAGGCCCTTCAGGTAACCATACATAAACAGGCAATTGGGCAGATTTAGGATTGGCACCAAAAAATAAAAGGAAAGTGCAGAAAGGGACGAGTAGAAAATTAACTTCAGTGGTAGTGCTGCCCCTTAAGGGAGAGTATCCGAAGTTGTTTAGCATTCAGTCCTCTAATGGCTTTACTTAGTGGGGCATTAATTTGTTAGAGTAGTGCATGATTGGGAGTTGGAATTCTTTACTTCATACTTCGATCAGTTGTATTCCATCAGATTGAGATAGGATAGTAAAGACATGTTTTATTGGATCCCCTCCAAGAGAGGACGGCTTGAGGTTAGCTCGTTCCATGATAGCACTCATTTCCCTTGGAGGTGCATTTGGCAAAGTAGGCGCCTTTGAGAGTGACTTTCTCTTTTGTTTGGCCACTTTAGGTAAGATCTTCACTTTGGATAACCTAAGGAATCGGCATATCAGTATGGTTGATTGATGCTGTTTGTGTAAGAAGAGTGGAGAAACCGTTGACCATCTCTTACTCCTTTGTGAATTAGTTTGTGCATTATCAAACTTTATCTTTGGCTTAGCGTGGGTCATTCGCTTGTAGGAGAGGGAAGTTGTCTGGAAGATGATTTTGCTATGCTTGATGTGGTGTATTTGGAGAGAAAGAAATGATTGAAGTTTTGAAGATAGAGAGAGGACGGTTGCGGAGTTGAAAGCCTTCTTCATTAACTCCCTTTTCCAATGGAAGGCTGCCTATAATTGTTTTCATATTTCTAGCTTTCGTGATTTTTTTTTTTTAATCTTTTATATTTTTTTGGTTAGATGTGTCTTTTGTATTTGTCATGTGTTCTTGGGTGCGTCCTTTAATTTTAATGAAATTCAATTATTTTAAATAGAAAATTACCTTATTTATTGTAAATCAAGTTGTTGAATACTCCAAACACCTGCAACTAGAAATTGCTAGTTATCCATTGAAAACAAGTCATTTACTCTAGAGGGTATAGTTTCATCAATCATCCTAAAGTTACTTTTAGTAATGCTAGGTGCTTTATTTCTAATTGCTTTGGGGATGCACCGCATCCAGTGTGTGTTAATTTTACGATACGACACTCGAATGCATATCATAGTACAAACATATATACTTATTTTCTGGTAAAATATTATGAAATGAGTCATGTTACTTTTATTGCAATGCACAGTATATTTGCTGTTGTGTGAAACTGCAACTTATGGTTTATCATCACATTTGTGGCACAGGGTACGGATCTATTCTTTCTTTGTAATTGAATATGGCCAGTGGTCCGGCATCGTTTTCAGATATAGGCAAAAAAGCAAAAGGTATCTCCTCTATGAAATCATTATATATGGTGTATTGTTATGTGTGTGTCGTGGGCTGAATATTTGGTGATATGGGTGGTAGAACACTTTCTCATTGGATTTTTACTTCTGTTTCATTTCTTTACAATTTACCTGAAGTTTGGACAAACATAATTTGCAAGTGCACATGCAGTAGAACTTTTTTATAATGCATTATTTACCATTTTCTATAAATGTTAGATTTGTGGAGATGAGGAGCATCTTAAATTTTTGTTTAGAAGTGACTGTAGGTTGCAACAATGCAAGGGTAGCAGCACTTTGTAACAGTGATAGTTTCGGCAGCATATTTTAAATATTTTATTGTGAGGATGGCATTTATATTCTTCTCAGACTTCTCTGGTTGGCAATTTTTTTTTCTTTTCTTTCTTTTTTCTTTGGGGTTGGGGAGCAATGGAAATGATAATCTGTCAATAGTAAACCTCCCGGAATGTGGTGACAAGACTAAATGTGATCAGGTATCGTAATTTACAGATCTGCCCATTTAGATAGTACGCCCTAATCAGGTCTTATGGCTCTTATCCATTTTGTCTAATTTACTGCGAGTTGCATCTGATGAACAGCTGACATATTTGTTTATCAAGTTGTGACTAGAAAGACATGTCCCTCTAAAGCTAAGTAGAACTGCAAGGGTTTCAACTCCTGACTGATGTGAAGTACCCAAGCTTGAAATTAAGAGTTTAAAATTGCTGAGCTTGTTTCTGGAGGTTTTGTTCCAGCAAACAAGTACTAATATAAGTGGGAAAGTGATGTAAATGATTGGTACGTAAATTGTGGTGTAGAGTTAATAGAAGTTGACCCCATATAGATTTGATTAAGTGATAATTACTTGAAATGGGGAAAGGAAAAAGGAAAAGAAAAGTTTAATAATTAAATATTTTTAACAAGGTCTGAGGCCTAGCAATTATGCAATTCTTATTTTGAAATATGTCACATAAAGTGATTGGGATTATAAACTTTGGCACTAAAAACATGTCTAATGAATAGAAGGTGGTAAGTTACATATTTGAAAACTTCAGATTAAGTTATCAGTGTTTCTATTAAGTAATGAGAGTTATGCATCATGGTTCTTGATGAAAACCATTGTCAAAGAAACTTGAATATATTTTTAGATTATGCATCAACTTGAAAACCTATATGAAGGAACCATCATTCCACTATCAAGAGCCTTAAATCTACATTTGTGTTTCCATGAAATTTAATGCAGAAGATTTAAAACTTTGCAGTACCGTGCTTTGTCAATTTTAATCTTGTTAAATTTTGACCTCTATGCAGACCTACTGACCAAGGATTACAACTTCGATCACAAGTTTACCCTGTCATTGCTGAGCTCCACTGGGCTGGTATGTCTGATCCTACTTTCTGTCTTTAGGTTCCCTATTTAAAACCTACGCTTTTGGTTATGGTAGTTTGACTACTTTACTAGGAAGATTTGACCTCTCTGCTTTAATTTGCTGTTGGTTCTAATTTTTTATGCAATGATGATGCCACTTAAGTTCTTGGTTTTCTGTTTTTGGGAGGAATTACCTAAGATCCATTGTTTCATGTATGTGTTTATTTCTCTCTTGTGGTGATCAGAAATCAATTAAGAATTAAATAATGAATCTCATGATAATTTCCTGGGTCTGCCTCCTTTTTCCATCTCCTATTCATATACCCTAAGAAATCCTTTTACACTGTTGTTTCATGTAACACCCCTTTATAACGCCCTAGAAAAAAGTGCTAACCGCATCTGCCCTATCACCCCAAAAGAACTTGTCAATTTGAAGCTTTCCTATAATTTTATAAAGCCCAGTTTTACCTAGTGACTAGGCAATGTGAGACTTTCCGCTCATGACTATCTTTATAAACCACCCAGTTTCACCTAGTAACTAGCTTTCCTAGAATTTCTTATAAAGCCCAGTTTCATCTAGTAACTAGGCAATGTGAGATTTACCACTCATGATTCTCTTTATAAACCATTCACTTTATGTGTGCTATTCATATTTCCAATATATGGCCGGGGTGTTACATTTTAGGTGATTGATATATTTAAACTGTCACAGTCCATATTATTGTTAGTTTTTGCTCTAGTGTTGGAGTCTTAACCATGACAGGACAATTTCAGGCTAGGACTAGAGAAATAAGGTGCTAAAAATCCAGTGAATTTGGCTTTTAACTGGTCTACTCTCGCTCCCTATCTACTGAGCCAGAAAAAAGAAATTATGGAACAAAATTAGTTAAATCAGAACTTAGAATTTTTATAAGAGATGCTGATGTATCTTTTATTGTTTCTTTTAATACCAGGATGTGAGATTTTGTGCATCCTTCCTAAGATGATAACATGGTATTAACTTTTTGGCTTTTTAGTCAATTATTCTTTTGTATATAAGTCTCGAGAAACATGGTAAAAGATTTGGATGGTTGAATGATTTAGGTCATCTAAAGAGATTGGACATAGCATCCCTGATGCTGAGTTCTGGCATAATAAAGGAAAGTGTGAACTTCTCAGACGCAAGAGGATTTGAAGGAAAAAAAAAAAAAGAATTGACAAAGGGTTGCTTTACTTGTCATCATCACTAAATGTTGGAAGATTTTGGCTTTCTATGTCTTTCCATTTTAATGACTTAAAAATAGTGACGAGGAAAATGCTAGCTTTTTATGTTTTTTTTAAAATATATACTTATCAAAAAATAGTGACGAGGAAAAATATAAATGCAAACAGTAGGTCGAATTTTACCATTATAATTCCAGTTTCAGAGTTAATCACTTTTTTTTTTGGTGATCTTGTCTTGAATATTGAATAGTAATCTATGATTCGAGAATATTCAGTGGTTGAAGCATAAAATCATAATGTGTTATATTGGATTTCACATGTAGATGTGAATCTGTTATACGTTCTTATGCTGTTTTATTTTTGTCCTTTTTTAGAAAAAACTGTACTGTGCTCCACACATGTGCTACAACAAGAAGACCTTTTCCAAGAGTCGGTTCATTTTGTAACTTGATTAGTACTCCAGAAATATATTAATTAGGTGTTTTTCAACTTGAAAATTCTCAGATTTCAAGAGGACACAAGTCAGTATTCTGGTTTCCTCGTAGGAAATGTGTGGTGTATATAGATATTTTACCTTCCAAGTTTTAAAGCAAATTCAATTGCAGAATGAAGTTCAAATGCAAAGTATACTGCTTTCATCTGATTGTTCTCTTGGTGTTTTGGTTTCTTTTCCATTGTCATTTTTTTTTCTCCCTAAAAGAATGTTGGCCCTTGTTGCTGGCGTATACCTTGTGAAGGACCTATCACATTATTGGTATTATAGGGTTTATATAAATAAATAAAAAATGTAGTAGTGCGAGTTTTGATTAATGAGGTAGGCCTTATCTGTGATTTATGTTATTAGAGTTCACGTTTAACATGAAAAGATGAAAGCCCTCAATTTGAAGTAGATACTATAGAAATCACGAGTTTTTCTTTATTTTCCGTGATAGCACCTTGGCATCCTAATTTAGCTATAGTCATGCTGTATGTAAGTTGAGGAACCCTTCGTACATATCTTTTGATGTCTGTAGATTTTTGCAAAAGCAGTGTTTAATCTACCTCCCTCTTGCTCATAATGTTGTCTAATGGAGCCTATTTTTGTTCTTAATTTTTTGACAGGGACTTACAGCTACTGGTTTAAAGAGGGACCAAATTTTTTTTGGGGACATAAATACTCTGTACAAGAGTGGAAATACTACTGTGGATGTGAAAGTTGATACCTATTCTAATGTAAGAGAACATTCTGCCGTGGAACCTTTTTTTTTTTTCATGGTAAAAGTCGCTAATATGCTATTGTTGTCAGGTTGCTAGGTGGGCCCCATGATTTTCCCTTGTGGCGTATCACTAATATCTGTTGCATAACCTCAACAGCTTTAATGTATTCCTAATTTACCTTTTTCACAGGTGTCTACAAAAGTGACTGTGAGTGATATCTTCCCGAGCACCAAAGCAGCATTTAGCTTCAAAATTCCTGATCACAAGTCTGGCAAGGTCAGTGAAATGCAATATTTTGGAAAAAAAAAAATTGGCAAACAATTTTGACAAAAAAAAAAACAAAAACAAAAAACAAAAAAGATAAAAAAAAATGATTGTGGTCATGCTGCTCAGTGAATAATAATAATAATAATAATAAAATGAAGTAGTAGTGGTCATCCCTCATATGAGAATAAGGGTTATTATATGGTCTCTATTTTTTTTCCCTTTGAAAGTGTCTCCAGTGAGGTTTTTCTAGCTCCCAACTGTTGGTCTTTTTTATAACTCCATTGATCCCAACCAAGATTCTTAAATTGGGAAGTGAGCAAGAAGCAATATGTGCTTTAGTCTAACTGTACAAGTATAACATATAGCATTAATTGCTCTTTTGACCATTCAAGGCTTTTTGATCAGTCGATTTATCATTAGGTCAAGGATACAAGGGTTTTAATCTGGCAATTATGATGACTAAAAGTATCATTGTTTAACAAACTTGGGATGCTAGCAGGGTAGTCCAAGATGTGGAGCCATACCCCAGACCCTGTCTGTGAAAAAGCCCACTTCTTATCGTATTCATCATTGTTTGTGATGAGAAAGGGATGGCACAACCGTACAAGTATAACATATGATGCATTAGGCTAGGGTCATGTTGGTGGAAAAAGTTCCAATTAGGTTTAGTTCACCCACGGATTGTGTTATTCGTAGATTTATTACTGGTATGTGATTGTTAAGATTCTGTGTGAATTTAATTAGTTCATTTTTTTCATTTGTTTTTTTCTTCACGTACCTCCATGATGTTTTCCAATATGACATTTTATGTCAAAAAAGTTTGTGCAGTTTTAGAAACCTGTAGAAAGAGGCTTTAAGAAGTCCATTTATTTTGGCCAAAGGGTGTTATTTTTTTTTGATAAGTAATAGTCAAGTTTTATTACAAGCGAAAGGCGCCCCTATGTACACCGGAAGTATATAAGTGAAAACACCTAACTAGAAAAAGAAAAAAAACGAAGCTTACCCACATAAGAACCCCAACAGACCCTCAAAAACAAACACCTAGAGAAGCCCAAAAGCCCACAAAACCCACACGAATCGTTACAACAACCCAAGAATCTCAAATAACACTCACAGACATACATAAAAGGCCCAAGCTAAAGCCCAAACTAAAGCCCAAAAGAACCAAACACAGCCCTAAAAACCGCATTTTCGATTGCTGAAAACAATGATGTCCCAGCTTGTTACAGAACTTCAGATGTTCTCTATTACTCGGATAACTTTATTTCAGAAGTTATGATTGTTAATGTTAAAACATAGAATTCAGCTCCAAGGTATTCTGAAAGTATCTCACATTTTCTCTGCATTTTATACCAGCTGGATGTGCAGTATCTCCATCCTCATGCAGCAATCGATTCCAGTATTGGCCTGAACCCAAATCCTCTTTTGGAGCTTTCAGCTGCAATTGGCAGCAAGGATCTCAGTTTGGGGGCCGAAGTTGGATTTGATACAGCTTCTGCTTCTTTCACAAAGTACAATGCTGGGATTGGCTTGAACAAGCCAGATTACTCTGCGGCCCTTTTGTTGTAAGTGAAGTGAAATCTTTAATTTCTTTCCAGCGTTCTTAAATGTGTATTTATTCTTATTTTTCATTGTTTCATATTTTGTGTGTGCTTATGTGTTTCAACGTGACTTTTTTCTTTTTAAGTAAACGAAATATCATCAAAGGCGCAAAGGCGAAACTCAAGTACACGGGAGAAAACACCTAGTTAGAAAGAAAAAACAAATCAAGAAAACCTTGAAAACTAATAAGATAAAACTATAACTAATGATAAAGTTGTGAAAAGAAAGACTTTAGTTCTCACTGTCTTCAAAATTTCTATCATTTCTTTTCCTCCAAAGACACCAGACTAGACCATCTTTAACATATTTGTGCTCTGAGAATTGCCTCCCAACCATCTCCAGCATGCAAAAAGGTCTACTACTCTCTTAGGCATAACCCAAGCTAACTCAACCTGACTATAAATAGCACTCCACAAGGCATTGGTGATCTCATAATGAAGGAGATGATCCACAAACTCCCCACTCTTACACGTACAACATTAGTCAACCACAATAACATGTTTCCTAAAGTTATCAATGGTGAGGATCTTCCCTAGAGTGGCTGTCCAAACAAAAAACGAAACTCTCAAGGGGACCATGTTTTGCCAAATACTCTTGCAAGGGAGGGGACGTTATAGAACGATCTAACGTCGAACTTCTCTCTCTTGAAAGGAACCCAATGGAGCTTGTCTTCATCTTCTTGCACAATTGGATTGTGCATGTACAACCTACCAAGAAATTTGTCTTAGGGCTAACTTGGACTCCTTTTATTTTTGTTTTCAGAAGTTTTAGACTGGTTCAAAAGCAAGATTTTAGTTCTCAAATGTTAATGATTCACTTTTAGCAATTGAAAATGAACTGTGTCATGTTCATTATGGCAAGCCCTCAATCAATGAGATATGAACTACACCTTAACAGTGAGCCGGAAATGGGAGGGAAAACAACTCTTTAGACAGAATGTTGAATATCCATCACTACCTTTTTTTTTTCTTAAATGTTCATTATGTCTCCACCTTATAACCCATAAAATTGGAATATTGTCAATTGGCTTCCACTAGAGAAGTCCATGCTGCTGATTTGATCCACACAGGTTTCCATAGAGAATTAAGTGAATGCTGTGTTTTATGGTTTAAGAAAGGTTGTGTCGATTAGGTGGAGTGAAGTAGGACTGTCTAAGGAGGATTTTGTTGTCTTTTTGGAAATGGAGCAAAATTCAACTTACAGTTATAAGAAATCAAGTGTTTGTGGCCTAAGAATCTTTTCCTGTTTATGCAGGACGGACAAAGGAGAGACGTTGAAGGCATCTTATGTTCATTTTGTGAATCCTGTGAATGGAACAACAGTTGCTGCTGAAATGAGTCACAGATTTGCCAGCAATGAAAACTGTTTTACCATTGGAAGCTCTCACGCAGTTGACCCGCAAACTTTGGTAAAAACACGATTCTCTGACAACGGGAAAGTTGCAATGCTATGCCAGCGTGAATGGAGGCCGAAGTCACTGATTACTGTTTCGGCCGACTACGACTCCAAGGCCAATAATAAGGCTGGCCCTAGGTTGGGTCTTGCCCTTGCCCTCAAGCCATGAGGAATTGAGATGGGCGACTGTTTTGAATTTTTAATACATTTCTTTCCCAATTGCATGAGGGTATTTATTATTACCCTAATTATATTTGAAACCCAAAGAACTAGGTGCAAGGATGAAATGTTTTAAGCATTGGGGAATTGGACCCATGTTTTGGAGAAAAAGAATAATATAATGATATTTACATTTTTTTTCTTCTATTTTATTTGATTTCCCGGAATGCCATAGAATGTGAGGGTGCATACTTTTGAGGCGGAATTGGGGTTTTACACTTTTACTCCCCGGGGGGATTAATCTCTTAATTTTTGTTTTTAAATTCCTGTACTTCAATTTGAGTTTTATGTCATTTTCTGGCATAATTTGATAAATTGATGAGAAATGTTATTCTTCATGCTCATTTCACGTTGATTCATGGAACATGTTTTACTTGGTTAATAATTATCTTTTTATTGAGAAATAGTGTACTTATTTATTACTCATTCCACACCGACCGATATTATTTTTATTTTTATAATATTCGATATAAAAAGTCACTTTAAAATAAGTGATAAAATGGGTGTGAAGTTTCTGAACACAATGTGTATACCAAAAGATTGCTATAATTTGTGCAAGCAAGAGCATACTCACTCACTAACATTATATGGCCTCTAAATCTATATCATCATTATACAATCTGACTACTAAAACGGACCCTTTTCCTCCCATATTGATTAGAAGAAAAAAAAAAAAAGATTATTAAAACAAATTAATTTGTCTATGAATCAGATAATCATAATCAATTAACTTACAAATTAAGCCCACCGAGTCATCGACTGACCTCATTTTCACTCGCCTCCTAAGCGACGACGTTTAGATGACTTGTAAATTAATTGACCTTTTAAAAAGTTAGAAAATTAAAGTAATTGAAAAGGAAGGTGACGACGATTCTTTTAAACCAGACCTAGGCCATGCAGTTGCACTTGTGTCCTACCTTAATTACCAAAAGAACCCCACAAAAAAAAAGAAGAAAAAAAACGTTTCTTTTTATCTTCTCTGATCTCTCTCCTCAGATCTACTCTCAAAACAGATCTCGTTCCTACACTTTCCCGGAAAATCTAAAAAAGAAAAGATGTCGCACGCCGACACGATACCCCTCCACCAGTCCTCCCAGTCGGACATCGACGAGATCGAGAATCTGATCAACGCCAGCGTCCAATCGGGCCCCGCCACGGTCCTCCCGGCCCGGCCGCCCAGCCCGCCACGCGCCTCCATCCCCGTGGTCTCCTCCTCCCCCTCGCCATTCATACAGTCGCATCTGCCTCCTCCTTCTGCTCCTCCGCCGCCGCCACCACCCTCCTCCTCCACCTCCAGCCAGAAGGTGCCATCCGTGAGCATCGGGGTGACCGGGTTCGGGCCTGCCGCGAACACGCTGACGGAACCGGTCTGGGACACGGTGAAGCGGGATCTGGCGAGGATCGTGAGCAATCTGAAGCTGGTGGTGTTCCCCAACCCCTACAGAGAAGACCCTGGCAAGGCTCTCCGCGATTGGGATCTCTGGGGCCCCTTTTTCTTCATTGTCTTCTTAGGCCTCGCTCTCTCCTGGTCTGCCTCCGTCAAGAAGGTCTGCGAGCCCAATGCCTTTTTCCTTTTTCCTTTTCTTTCTTTACTTTTGATCTTATGAAAGAACCGCAAATGATGCATCTGTGAAATGATTGAGATATCGACAGGACAAGATTAGGAAATGATAGTACTAATGAGGATTATTGAAAGTTTAACCAATTCGTTGATTCTTGAGCAAAATTTGCATCACTAGCATTTCCTATATAACTCTTTATAAATCGTTTATCCCCAGATATATGTCAATTTATACTGTGCACCCCAGAAAATTAGTCCCATATTATGTGAGGAGTGCGAAGGCCATATATGGGTGCTGATATATCGCACATTGATTCCTTATTAGGGAAGAGTTTAGGCTATAAGAGCATTCCTAGTGGGCAAGGCAAAACCCATTTTTAGCCAAACTGAGCTCAAAATATCCCCTGCAGCAAGCTCGGTAGTACGGCAGTAAATTTGCCTCTTGTCAGAGTGTCTCGCTACATTTTTGGGCATTACTATATTCAGAATACTCTGTTCTCTCTCTGTCTCTCTCAATAATCTCAAACGGTCAGCTTCCTCCTTTTGATCTACTTCTTCTTCTTGTTAGTCTTTGAGAGTCTTTGTTTCAACCATGTTCACGCAAAATCTGAATTTCAGTTCAGTCTCTAAGAAAAACTTTGCTTCAGCAACTGGTTATATTTTCTGGAAAAAGTTTTTGAATTTTGGCTGATTTGTAGATCCGAATCCACAAGACTTGGGTATTAATTTGAGTATCAGGAAAGTAAATATAGGAGGAGGATTGAGGACATTGATGGAATCAGATTGATTTGGGTTTTGAATTTTGTTGCGGGAGAATTGGGTTTGTGATGGTTTAAAAAATTGTTTGAAGTTCAGAAACTATTCGTGGGTATTATGGATATGGGTTTGATTGTTGCGAGGAGTTCAGGATTGAGTTTCAAGGAATTGGGTTTCAGATTCTTTGGAGAAGAATATTTTTTTGACTTGGAGAATTGGAAATAAAGAAAGAATATTTAAATAAAGTATAGAAAGATTAAGAGAGATTAATGTGCGGTGTTTTAGGGAAGTGGCTATCTAAAATATAAAAAATGGATGTTTTAGGTAAAATTTAGTGTTTGCCTAGTTCACTAGGAATGCTCTAAGTGACTTTGACTGGTCCAATTGGACAAGTATGGTTAGCACATCTCTAAGTCATGACTTATATTTAGCAACTATTCTAGCAGACCGATAAAGTATTGTAGATTAGTGCTGGTACCAATGTAGCCTTTTTCCACTGAATACATCTCTCCTGGAATTGTTTTAGCAAAAAATGGCTTGGTTTATTTTTCCCAGCTATGGTTTCTGCTGTGGAATATTTTGGATTACATGGAATTTAACTACAAGCAACTCCCTACTTTTAGTGGCTATGTATCATCTGGGATCGCTGCATTTGATTAGCATATGGAGCCTGTAATTTTGTCATGAATTTAATAGTCTAAATACCTCTCTGCCTCATCAATTTGCATTTCAGTTGCAATGCTACTCTAATCGACCGTAATATTCAATGAAGATGAAGAAAGTGAATGACTGATTATGTATCTATATCTATTAAGAGGCTTTTTTTTTTTTTCCATTCAAAGTGTTTTTCGTGTTATTTATTCACTTATTTTTGTCTCTTTGAGTCTCTGCTCATCATCGTCATTTTTTCTATAATCTTCAGTCTGAGGTTTTTGCTGTTGCATTTGCGCTACTTGCTGCTGGTGCTGTGATTCTGACCTTGAATGTACTGCTGCTGGTAATTCCCTCGCTCTCATACATACTTAGCATTAACAATTCTTGAAATCTAGTCTACAATTGTGCATACACAAGATTATGAAAATACCCAGATGCTGTTAGATTGAATTTTGGAGATGCAAAAGTCTGCATACTTTTCTTCTATAGAATATAAAAATTCAAAAAAGTAAATTAGAGAAGCACAGGGAAAAAAAGTTTTCATACATAGTAAGAAGTGGACTTTGGCTGAGGTTCTTGTATTTGCCATGTTAGGGGGGACATATAATCTTCTTTCAAAGTCTGAGTTTGCTTGGTTATTGCTTGTTCCCTCTGGACGTTGGAGCCATAATCTGTATGTTGAAGGACAATGTGATATTGAAAGTGATTGTTGTATGTGTGACGCTGGCGTGGAGCTCCTGGGCCGCATATCCTTTCATGAGTTCAGCAGTCAACCCAAGGAGAAAAGCCCTTGCGCTCTATCCTGTTTTTCTCATGTATGTATCTGTTGGTTTTCTCATAATTGCCATTGATTAAATACACCAGCAGTGCCCATTATAGAGATTCCAATGAGAGAGCATCATAAAGCATTTTCTGTTACATAGAAATTTCATGTAATGATTAATTTTCGTCTCATGTTACTGTATTTTTTGATGTCTGCGTTGATACTTCTGGAGACAATTCTGCCTATATGCTAGTTGTATGAAGCAGTCTACTACACGCTGCTTTATCCTCAATCTGATATGTATATTGATTAAAAGATAAAATAGTATTTACACTTATCCTTTAGTGAAGAGTACTTGCAATTTAGAAAATTCTTATTAGTTTTCAGCTTAAGTGTAATTATTAGTTGTCTTTGAGATGAAAAAGTATAAATTTTCAAGTCTTATCTAAGAAAAAAAGTTATCATACTTGAGTGCTGGGTTTAAAGTCCTTGTAAGTCCAATCCATTCAAAATGTTGTTCTAGGATGTGCAATCCCTCTCTCGCATTTTCGGCAGGCATAGAAGGCCGTAATATAAGGAGCATCTGTTTTATTAGTTTGTGAGGGAATATGTTTTTATTTGTTGTGGAGTTGAAGAGAAGTGAACATATATCAGCTTCAAGACTCTAATAAAGTAATATGTGTCTTTTAGCATGTGAGAAGTACATGTTTTTTTAATAGCATTAACAAAAAAACATGTTCTACTTGCATGCTTTAGAAATACTCGTCACTTTATTAGATTAGTTTGTATGAATTAGTTAAATTAGAAAAGGCTTCATTTGATGACGCATACATATTTGGGTTATCTTGTTATTGTCGCATTACCTACTTCAAAACTCAAATGATATATATCACACAAATATGTTATACGTATTTCATTATGTTAAGTTAGCTGGGTGTAGCAGTTTTTGTATTTACATTTATATAGAGAAATGATTCACGTCAATATTTTTCTCATCTCATTTCGTCTTTACAAATTCAATAGATCAAACCATTAGATTTGTGGGACTCACGTAGACTCTACACAAATTCAATGGTTCATCTATTCACTATAGAGATGGTTAAAAGATGATTGAAAAAATAATGAATTCTATTATTTCTCATATATATATATATATATATATATATATATATATGGTTAAAGCTAAGAAGAAGGGTCATTTGCTGGGTAACCCAGCCATTGTGGCTGGGTCAAGCTGTTGTTGGGCAACTAAAGCATGGTTAGACTGGGTGATAGCATAAAAACATGATTGTGCATTCTCTCTCGAAACCTAAAGGCTTATTGATTACTTTATCAAAACCTATGAATGCACCTAAAGGCTTCTTTGATTACTTTATCAAACTCCCCAACTTTACTTTCCATCAACTTATCCTCACTCTCATAACCAACCCATTTAATCACTCGTTACTTCTTCCCCCTTATGTTGCTGCCCTCTATTCTCGAGGACCCAAACTTTTTTCTCATGTTTAGTACAAGCATAAGTAGCATGTCCAAAGGCATTGCCAACCCTACACATTTCAAAGGAATCCATCAGACAAAAATTAGTTACAAACCAGTTTGTAACTAATTCAGACGAACCAATCTAATTCATACAAACAAATCTTAAAACATGTGCTTCTTATTAATGCTAAAACACGTGAAAAACATATGCTATTAAAAAAAAAAAAAGTACTATTACATGTTAATGGACACATGTCACTCTATTAAATTAGTTTGTATGAATTAACTATAAACTAGTTTATGGCTAATTTATGTCCGTACTCAACCCCTATAGTAACACACCGTCCATTTTTGTTTCTAGCTCAAGCTCCTTTTGGAAGCTTACATCAACATTGACTTCTACCAAGACTCTAGCCAATTTTTCAGCTCCACTTTCGAAGAATCATAGGCTTATTGGCTATGTGCCATATTTTCTCCATAATAGCATCACATCATCTTGAAATCTGAAAGCATACAATCCATTTTCCAGGGTGAATATGTCAACTTTGTCATGCTGCTGCTTCCATATTGAATCCAGTATTCGCTTCATAGTGAAAAATGGAAGCGGGAGAAATATTATACTTCTCAAAATTTTTTTTTTAGAAGTTAGTTTTTAAATGATGTGTCATCATCACATGAATTGATAACACACATCTTTCAAAATAATAAATTTCATGTGATGGTGACAAATCATTTAAAATTTGAAAAGTGTAGCACTTCTCCTTCCATAAATTGGCCGACCAAACTAGGTCGTTATTACCAAACTAGGCTTAGTAATAATTTTCCCATCCTTTTTCATCGGCTCAAAGTAGTGTAATTTTCCAAAGGACTTAGAGTTTTGAAGAAGTTCTTTCAAAACCTGTTGAAGCACCTTCAATCCTATACTAAATTATTCTTCGCATTTTCCTTTGACTCAACTGTGGGTACATTTACTTCTAAATTACCCTTGGAGAATAATTCTTATAAAGTTTTCGCACAAACCAATCATTTTGTGCATTCTAATAAAAAGTAGACATGTCAACTTGAAACAAGAAAAGCAAATGCACCCAAAACACCGGATCTCACCTCTTCGATCCCTCATCCATGAAAAAAAAATAAAATACTCTCTGGTTTATCTCCATCACTCATCTATCTCTCCGTTTAGAAACTTGCAATTCCAAATCCTAACCTTTACCACCAACACACTTAAGTGTTTAAAAAGTTACAAGCCATGTTTTGATAACCAAAATACACCAATACTAAAAACTTAGCAAACTCTCTCCTGGGCTATTTGATGACAAAAGCCAACAAAAGCAAAATACATGTAAATAAATTACAACCGCAATCAAAGCCTATCAAACCTCTAATTAGACTTTGAATGATTGAAAAAAAAAATTCTTATACTACATTTTTTCCCATAATGCTAACGTGACATTGACAATTAATTTTTAGTTTTTTTTTTCTTTTTTTTTTTTTTTAAATATGACTAATTTAATTAAAAAAATATTAAAACTATTCCCACTAATCCCAGCACATTTGGACAGCCAAATTGTTAGTTGGGTTGGGCAATGAGTGCTTGATGGCATCATACGCGGAGATTTGAGGAAAGTTGGGTGGTTGGGACTACTACTACTGATTTAAATATTCTTAAAATCATCTATTAATTAATTAATTAACGTCATTCATGAGGGAAAGGAAAAGAAACTGTGGTCCGTACAAAATGGTGCCTTAAATATCTTTTAACGCTGACATATGATTATGATGATGAAAATGATAATTTTCTCGGGAAAATTATTTGAGTTGTCAGATATGCTCTCTACTCTAGTACTCTACTCTACTACTCTCTTATCTTTCCACCATCCATAGCCTGTATAGTCATACACACGCACAGTCTCTATCTCTCTCTCCAATGATGTGAATATTTGAAGTATTTGCGTGAAAAATAAAGACTTTTTATTATTATTATTATTATTTATTTTTAATTACCGATTATTCATTTTTCACCATCACCATGACCATGCGACGACTGAATATACGTGCCGTGCAGCATATATGCAGAAGCAAAAGGACCAAGTGGCCTGCAACTCATGACACACTTTTATCGTTACTATTGTTTTCTTTGATTTACCTGGGCAGACACTTGTACGGTCAATCGTCCGATATATTCTGTCTATATTTATTTATTTGTAATATATATATATATATATATATATATATTGTGGTTACGTGAGGATCGAATTTGTACGGCCATACCGCAGAGGGAGAGAGTGAGACTGAGAGGTTGGTTGCCTTTACGTGCGGGTTGAGTTTTTGAGCATGCAGGTGACCCAAATCATGGAAGAAGAGTCAGAAGGATTCTCTTAAAAGAAGGTGTTTAATTAAATTTAAATTTTAAGGTATATATTTTATTTTATACTTTAAATTTTATTCAAAAGATTATAATTATTATTTTTTTAAAAAAAAATTTATGTATATATATCATAAATGAATAAAACTGTGCAATTCATTCAAAAGATTATAATTATTTTGGCATTCCCCACCATCCCCTGGCGGTAGGTCCTTTGCGCCTCCGCCTTGTGTGTTGCTGCTTTTTGAACTTAGATTTTTTTTTTTTTTTTCCTGCTTTCTGTCTTGTATTTTAATTCTATTTTGTTGTTGTGTTGCTTTCTGTTTAACTTGAACGCTTCAGACTTTGTGTCCGTGTAGGGTATTTTTTTGGGTCTCCTTCTAATTTATAGAGGTGTTAGTGGTCTGTCTATATTAAGTTTTTAAAAATAACCCAAATCGGTTGGGCCTCAGACTCTGTGTCTGTGAAGGAAACCTTCTTTCTACTGTTTTTCTTTAGAAACTTGTCAAGATTTAAGTTTTTAAGAGTTTTCTTATTCAAGATGGTTTTATCCATCATTGAATACCACGACTTTAATCGACTACATTCGCTAGTACCTGTCTCTTTTCTTATCTCCTACCAAGTCACCAGTCTGTCATGTTTTAATTATCAGATTAACTTGTATTTTGTTTCAATGTTGTAATCTATTTTGAATGGATGGAATGAATGTTATTACCCAAAAAAAGAAAACTGTGCAAATAAAGGGCTTGGGGCAAAGAGCCTTTGAGCTATTTCTCTCTCTCTCTCTCTCTGTCTACTAAATAGTCACTTCTGAGAACCAAACAAAAGAAGCCAACAATTGAAAAGAAACCATGAGACCCGACGAGAGGATTGACATTGATACTCATCATTATCATCCCCTGATATTATTTAAGTTAGGAGAAATTTTATTTTAATTTCTTGAATTTTCGCCTAATTTTATAAATCTCCTCTAAATTTTTAAATTTCTCATTTCTGATCCCTGAACTTTCAATTACTTTCAATTAAAACTATTCCATTAATTTTAGCAGTTAAAAATACAAAAAAAAAGATCAAAATGTCCTTAATTTTCTTTTTCTTTTTTTAAATAAAAAAAACGTTTTGAAAGTTAAAATTTTATACAAAAGTCAGGGGTATAAACGTCATGTAACGTTTAAAATCTAACGGAGGAGTCCACATTGAGAGTAATTGAAAGTTCATGGGTCTAAAATGAGAGATTTGAAAATTCAGAGGAAGTTTGTAAAATCGAGTGAAAGTTCAAGGGGCCAAAATGAAATTTACCCTTTAAATTATTATATATTATGTTACGCATTCTATTTACTAATGAGATAAAACTTGATTACAACGTTCAACAATTACAATATCATCAATAATAGATGAGCGTTTCCAATGTGAATTACTCTTCCTTAAAAAAGCTCATATGAGCAATCAATTAATATGATAGCGTATGTCTTTATTTTAGGAGACCTTTTATAAATTATGGGCCAGCATCCCCAATGACCTCTCCAAATATGATGTTCTGACAAATTTTGGTTAAAATTCACATAAACCTTAATTTATCAAGCTCTCTTCTCGTTCTCTATTTATAAGTCTGATCATATTTGTACTTTATATTTGGATAAACAATCTTCCTTCCTATCTTATTTTTATATTCATTTTCCCATTATCCCCCTCTTTAGAGAGTTTATTGTGTGAATAGTTTCCGAAAGTTTGCTAGTTAAACAACTTAAACTTAAAAATGTGAGTGTTTTAGTAAATTTTAACTAAAGTATTGAGAGTTTAATGTGAATGATCTTAGACATAGGCCTAATTTACCTTACTATTAAACCGACCCTAATAACAATTTTGGGACTAAATTTTTTTTTTTTTTTTTTTCCTTTTACTTACCCCTTTTCACCTAGGGATCACCTGTTGCTGGTTTTAGACTTTTATTTATTTATTTATTATTATTATTATTATTATTATTATTATTATAAGGACTTTCTCTGTTCTTCTGTTTAGAATTTCATTAAATTTTTTTTAAAAAAATTTTTTTTAACAATGCTCAGCAAAAAAATTATTATTTTTTTGCTGATCTGAAAAATCAAATTGTGTGAATATTTTTTAGGAGAAACTTCACTTTAAACTCTTGAATTATTGTACGTTCTGACAGGCCCTCAAACTTCAAAACATTTCAATTTGAACCTCTGAACTTTCAATTGTAGTCAATTTGAACTACTCCATCAGATTTAGCCGTTAACTTCTAACGGCGATACCTAAAAAGACTAAAATATCTCTGATTTTCATTTTTTTTAAAAAAATAGAATTAAGAGTAAATTTGAAATTTTATAAAAAAGTTAGAGGTATAAACGCCATTGTCTCACTTTTAACATTTAAAATTTGGCAAAGAGGTTCAAATTGAAAAATTTTAAAATTTAGAGAAACTTGTCAAAATACGCAATAATTCAAGGGTTTAAATTAAAATTTTTCCTATTTTTTAAGTTAAAGTAGAGTTATTGATAATGCACGTGTGGACTGCCCAAATATGATCCAAATAGTATATGTTCTCTAACCCTTTATTTAATTAGATAATTAGTCCACGCAAATTTACGTGGTCTAGCATGCTCATTATCTACGACCATCTCTTTTTGTACTCTTTTTAATTAGCATCTTTTTTTTCTTTCTTTCTTTTTTTTTAAGGTGATGAGGGCAGTAGCATCTTATTCAATGCTGTAGTAGTTGTGCCTCTTTATTAATCATCATCATCATCATAAATACCTGCCCCCTTATTATAAAACTATTTATTTGGGATTTGGGATTTGGGATTTGGCTTCAGAGAAATTAATACTAAAAATAAGGCGCAATTAAGTGGTCTGCCTCAGACGTCTCACAAGTCACAGCGGCCTTGTGTTGCACACTGACCATCATAACAAACCTCCACATTGATGACTTCTACCTCTACCAGCCTCACATCGGAAAAGGATTTTTTTCATTTTAAATTTGTTAACGTATTTAGAAGGGTAATATTGTTCAAAAAATTTAACCTCAACAAAATTTGGACGATTTTATCCTTATAAATGCATTAACAAGAGAAAATAGTCTAATAAAGGGAATTTGAAATGAAGAGGATCATTTTCCTCTAACATTTAGGCTCAGTATCAAATCAATTATTAGCTCCAATTACTAATAATTTAGATAAATACAAAATATTGAATTTTTTTTTTTTTTTTTTTTTAAGTTCAATTTCTATCGATTTAGTGTATCATTTTTTTTTTTTATTATTTGTAATATCGCCTGTCCATTAACTTTTTTTCCAAAATACTCCTATTTGTTTTAAGAAAAAAAAAATGCAATGGTTAAGGCGTTAGTTCTAAATTAATAGTATTTGCAAAAATACACATGCCTCAATCTTTACAAGAAATTTTAAATATTTTTTCTAAAAAATATGTATTTTGAGAATTTTGTTGGGATTTAACAGAAAATCCTAACGGATTAGAGACATTGAAAAAAATTAAAAGTTCGATACCCTAAATTGAGAGGTTTTAAGCTTTGGAATAGAGTAAATGAAGTTTTCCCTAAACAATTTTATATAAAATTCACCGATAAGTTTTTGAATAGCCTAAAATTTAATTAGACAAATAAATCTCGAATGAAATTTTTCATATTAACCACCTAAATTACTAGCTATGACTTGAAGTAGGATTGGGATCATCAATATATAATTTGAATATTTTAGGTAGCACATTAATATAGAGCTCACGTGAGATTTGTTTACCTAAATAAATTTTAAGCTGTCCGAACACTATAAATTCTTATGAGTAATAAGTCTTTTTAGAGTCATTATAAATGTGATGTGACTTTTAAAATTACCAATAGATCAAAAGTCAATAAATCATATATCAAATTCAACGGACTTATAGTATTACTCAATTCTTATACTTTTTAAATGTTTTTGGAAGAAAAGTTCCTAACCCAGCTTTAGACCTCATAAAAAGGCCTCCAACAAAGGTCAATTCTCCAAAATTAAAGCACCCAAAGAATTCATGTAGGTCATTTTTTTTTTTTTTTTTGTCTTTCTTCCATCTAATTATTATTATTAAACAAAAATCAATCATCAGGTTTATAAGATTTACATGGGTGAGGGTGTAAATCCTATAAATCTATCTAATGATGTTTTTAAATCATTAAAGAAGTTGGAGGAGAAAGAATGGTAAGAAGTTGTCATTAGAGATATATATAAAATTGATTAGTAAAACAGGATTCTGAGTGTGGTAAGATTTTTTTTTTTTTTTCAACTAAATCACGCAACTTGGCGAATAGCGATCCAGTTGCAATCTATCTCTATTTCTGAGAAAAAAAGGAAACTTGAAATCGTAGAAGCATACGTCGATCTGACAAGAAGCCCAAAAGATGGATGAATATAGATGAATGGGACCCACGACAGCTTCCATCTTTGCTTGCCCATTATTATTATTATTAAATATTATTATTAATTTGTCTGTCTGAGTTTGTAATTTTTTTTTTTTTTTAAATAATAAAAAAAACCTGCAAAAATTCACATGACAAATCCCTGTCAGCTTCTCCAAATTGTTGACGCTGTTTTTGTATATATTTTGTATATAATTTCACTCAACTGATTCTCTTGGACTCTATTCGTTTGCAGCCTCTGCTCGACTGCACCACTCAGGACAGCAGTGAATCCTTCACACAGACTCTCTCTCTCTCTCTCTCTTTTTTAACCCAATTCAATATTCATTGTCCCTTTCTGAACATCTTGAAATTATCATCATCATCATCTCTCTTTCTCTCTCTCTCGCCTTTCACTCTCTCCGCCCCCCTCTCTGTCCATCCTTCCAAGTAGCAACCGACTTATATTCAAATCCTCCATAATAGTGCACAGGAAAAAACTCAATAAAGCTCCAACAAAAACCTCTGTAAATAGGCCCCATCTCTGCACTCTCATCTCTTCGCAACTCATAAATCCAAAATCCCTTTTTGTTTTTTTCCCTCTTTCCCCCTTTTTAAGCTTTCCCCCCCTATGCTTTATTCCCAACCCTCTCTCTCTTTCTCTCTCTCTCCTCTGTCGACAAATTTCCCAGAAGAATTCCAAAGCCCACTAGTTTCACATTCTCTATAAATTGAGCAACACCCATCATCTCTCTCAAGTCTCAGTACCAAAAGAAAAAGAAATGAAAGAGTATTGGACCTCTTTGGCCTCCCTTCTGGGAGTTTTGGCCTTCTGCCAAACGCTCCTGCAAGTGGTATTCCCGCCGGAGCTCCGGTTCGCCACTTTCAAGCTCTTAAACCGGATCTCCAACTGGTTCTCCTCCTACTGCTACTTCGACATCACGGAGATCGACGGCGTCAACACCAACGAGCTCTACAACGCCGTCCAGCTCTATCTGAGCTCCTCCCTCTCCATCACAGGCAGCCGTCTCAGCCTCACCCGCGCGCTCAACTCCAGCGCCATCACCTTTGGCCTCTCCAACAATGACTGCATCGTCGACTCCTACAACGGCGTCACCGTCATCTGGGAACACATCGTCACCCAGAGGCAATCCCAGACTTTCTCGTGGCGCCCTCTACCGGAAGAAAAACGAGGCTTCACTCTCCGAATCAAGAAGCGCGACAAAAAGCTGATTCTCGATTCGTATTTGGATTACATAATGGAAAAGGCCAACGAAATGCGGAGAAAGAACCAAGACCGCCTTCTCTACACGAACTCAAGAGGCGGATCCTTGGACTCCAGAGGACATCCATGGGAGTCCGTACCGTTTAAGCATCCGAGCACATTTGAGACGTTAGCCATGGACCCCGTCAAGAAGGACGAGATCCTGAAGGATCTCGTGGATTTCGCCAACGGTCAAGGATTCTACCAGAAAACCGGCCGGGCCTGGAAGAGAGGGTACCTGCTATATGGGCCTCCGGGGACCGGAAAATCAAGCATGATCGCTGCCATGGCAAACTATCTCGGTTACGATATATACGACCTGGAGCTGACGGAGGTGCACACAAATTCGGAGCTGAGGAAGCTGCTGATGAAGACGAGCTCCAAGTCTATAATTGTCATTGAAGACATTGATTGTTCTCTGAATTTGACCAACAGGAAGAACAGTAGTAATACTTACTACGACGTGGGTGAAATGCGAGGTGGGTGTGTCTCCGGCGAGGACGGCGCCGGCGGGAACAATACGATAACGCTTTCCGGGTTGTTAAATTTTACAGACGGGTTATGGTCGTGCTGCGGGAGCGAGAGGATTTTCGTGTTCACCACGAACCACATTGAGAAGCTGGATCCGGCATTGCTGAGGAGCGGGAGGATGGATATGCATATATACATGAGCTACTGTTCGTTCCCGGCGTTGAAGATTCTGCTGAAGAATTACCTGGGGATCGATGAGGATGATTTGGATGGCGCGGTGTTGAAGGAGTTGGAGGACGTCGTTGACAAGGCGGAGATGACGCCAGCGGATGTCAGCGAGGTGCTGATAAAAAACCGGAGGGATAAAGAGAAGGCGGCGAGGGAGTTGTTGGATGCGTTGAAGGTGAGGGCGGAGAGGCGTGCGAAGAATGCGGATGAAGTGGAAGAGGAGGAGCAGGAGAAGCGGGCATTGGAGAGCCCCAAGCAAGGCTGTGAGTTTCCGGAGGAGGAGAGTTGTAAGGAAGGAAAAGGAAACGACGAGAAAGATGATAGTACGATAGAGAAATGAGAAGGTTTTAGGGTTTTTTTTTTTCCTTTTTTTTTTTTTTTTTTTATTATTGCCCTTTGTGTTATTTATGGTGCAGAAAGTTTAGAGCTTGAAATGATTTTGGTGAGCTTCTGAGTGAAGAGGAGAACTATAGTCTATAGGGAAAAACTTGGCATCCAATTTAAACATGTTTTTATATAAATATATATAATATATTTGTGTTGTTTTTTTGTTGGAATAATCAAGAATGTGATCCATAAATAAGCATATTAATTAATTTTACATGTGATGGGTTGGACATATCATGGGACATCTTTTGTGTTACATTACAAATATCAATTATCATTGAGGTGGTTGGTGGTACTTGGTCGAAAATGAACTTGCTAGCTAGCTTAGGCTTTTTTGTGACCACCTGGGAAGCACATGGCCAAATCTATTTTTTGATGCGACATGTTTGGCGTTTCAAAAAAATACACATCCGGGATCAAAAATGATAAAATTACCTTTAAAAAAAAATAAAAAATAAAACTCTCTTTTAATGCCATTCCGGGAGGGAAGAAGGGAGGAAGGAAGTAGGAAGACTGTGTTAGTGGATAGGTTTGTGTGAAAAAGAAGAAAAAAGAAGGAAAAAAAAAAAAAAAAAGGTAAAAGAAAAAAAGATGCCGGAGATTTTGTGTTGGGAAAAAGTGGGAAAAAGGAGGTGGAAAGTGTTTGAGTTGTGAGTTATAATGAGAAAATGTTGACATTTTTTGTTGGTGATTTTGATATTTGAGTTGGAAAGGGCAATGGGCGGGTTGTCAAGGCTCTCGATCGGTTGGATATGGACGGGGGTACGTGGTGGGGTGACAATGACTAACAACAACCTTTTAATCTTTCTTTTTTTTACATGGAAAACATGCATTTCTTGACGAAGCTGGAACACTCTTCTTTTGTCTGCACTTTTTTTACCTTCTTTTTTTTTTTTTTGTTGGGTTTGGTTTGGTTTGGGTATTAAAAGGGAAAAACGCGGCTGACATGCATGGCCACTCAATTGTACACACTTATCATGAACCAATCTTTGATTTTTGATTTTTGATTTTTTTTTTATTGGATGTAACATCTCAACAATATGAATCAAATGTAATTACTATTATGTTAATCAATTTTATGAATAATACTACATATAATTTTACGCTTACACTCTTATTTTTATATGTTTAGACGTGATTTTTAAAATTATTATTGAATTTTTTTGATAAAAAATAAAAAGTGTGAGAGTGTGCGTATGTGGGTAGCATTATTATTATTATTCTAATTTTACTAATAGTCTTAGTGTTGAAAGGAATTTTTTTTTTTTTTTTTCAAAGCTTTATTAATTTCAATATAGCTGCATATATGCATGTGCACATCAATTTCATGAGAACTTTTTGTTAAACATTTTTATTTAAATTATGCTACATTTTATTAGCAAGTTAATGTTACAAAATAGAAATATATATATATATATATATATATATATATAGAGAGAAAGAGAGAGAGAGAGAGAGAGAGAGCAAAAACCCTGGCTGCACACTCCTAGAGGTATTTTTGTCACAAATTGTAATTTTCTTGAAAATAAAATCCTAAACTAATTTGGACTCAAAACCTAATCCTATTTGGAAAAGAAAAGAAAACCCTAGACTTAAAAAGGACCCCTTGTAGACTGAGCCAAGTCGAGCCGAGTATTAAATGTTCAAGTCCAGTTCATTTTATTTTATTTTGATCACTAAGCTAAATAATCTATCAAAGCTTGGCTCATCTCAAGTTTATATGTATGTTTTTATAGTATGTATATAATTCATTATGCGCGCGCCCACACACACACACACACACACACACACACACATATATATATATATATATATACACTCATGTTCACACAAACACACATGTATATTAAGAATCACAGTAACAATAATTCAAGCTATATCTATCATATTAAAAGCGAAAAATTATTTGACTTAAATGTTCTCGTTAAAAAATTAAACTAATACCACAAAAAATAATAAAAATAAACTTATACGAGTCAAACCGAATTTATACAGATATAGCTTATTTATTAACAAACGTACGGAGACCGATTCAAGCCCATACTTGTTTGTGAGCCATTAGATCTATTCGTTTACAATCCTATGTGGATGCCACATAAGCCCCATCTCTCCCAATTTTTTTTTTTTTTTTTCACAACATTATCTAGTAGTACATTTTCTTTAATTTTAATTAGGTTGAAAGTATTTGCTAGTTAAATTCTCTAGAGTATTTCAGTCGCTTTGAATTTTATAAAAGGAGCAGTTTGCGTGTCAAAATTGGGTACATTGACAAAGGCCCTGAAGGCTATGTGCAAAAGGAGGACGTTCAAAAGGTTCAAAGAAAAATAGGAATATGAACTTGAGTATAATCTTGACTATCTCTATTGATTCTTCTTCAAAAAGCTATGGGAATAAAGTTAGTAGTGTCTGAAATAAAAACAAAAAATTAAGCCTAACTTTTTTTTTTTTTTGTCTATGAAATTGCAATGCCAAACGCATCCTTAATCTATAAGTCATTTTATTATTTTGTATAATTTCTAAATATAATATTATGTTGGCTTTGTCTAAAATATATGAAGTTATTGCACAAAACCAAACTCATATTTCTAAATATAATGTTGTCTAAAATAAAAATATGATATAAATTCCTAAATAAATCTGAGCAAGAATAATGTGAATCTCGAAAATTCTGATTTTGTGAGCTTAAACTCTAAATAATTCATAATTTTGGATATACATAAAAATCTTAATAACCAAACACGCACTAGCCAGTTGCCTAGGGCATGTTGTATATATAAGGGAGTTATACACAAAAACGCTACAATTTCTCATGGTGTTCTCATGTTAAATTCTCTTTAGCCTATGTTTTTTAATGGTGTTTTTCTGTTAATGTGTTAAAAAAATTCCAAGCATGCATCTCGTATAATTACAAAGAGAAATCCCAAGTTAATTACTTCATATATTACTTGATGATCTTAATTACCTCCGCAGGAAGACCTGTTCGGAAAACAAACTGCCACGTACTCAAAATGAAAATGAAAAAGAATCATGCATGCATTATTAAAACTGGCCTTGGATGGTGGCTCTGGTTGTAAGCGGATAAGGTGAGACTGGGACAGGTCACAGATCTTATATTCACTTCTTGTTGAGGCGTTGAGGGTAGGACCCAAATCTTGACGTAAATCCAACATGAAACTAGCAGGTTAAGGTTGAGGTAACTTCCGTTTCAATTAAATAGATCGGTTTAAGATTGATCAATATAGTCTTATATTTATGCATTAACACAACTTGAATCCGACACGTGACATCTAGGGCTGACAATTTTTTACACGAACCTAATACAAGATTAACGGGTTAGAGTTGAGAGGTCAAACCCGTCTAATTAAACAGGTTGAGTTAATGTTAACCTATATAATTTTATACTCATACTTTGATAAGACTCAAACCTAAAACGCGAACACAAATTGCTACTCCTAGTTGTGGGGTTGACAATTTTTTACACAACCCATTAACTCGACAAGAACTTAACACAAAATTCGGAGGTTAAGATTGAAAAGTCAAACTCGTTAACTAAATGGGTCAAATTAGGGTTAACAATATATAATTTTATACCCATGTCTCGATACGATTCAGATCCAACACACGAACAGAAATTACCAACCCCGATTGATGGAAGTAAGATGCCCACAACATGTACATCACTATCCATACTAAGCAACAACGATTGCAGTCATTTTGAAGATCAAAATACAAAGATTTTTATTCCTATGGTTCCCCACTGAGGCATGTAACATGTCCCACACACATTTAATAGTGTGCTCTTCCAACCTCCAACAATTAGTCCTAAAGACAGAATAATTTCAATGGTGCCGCCTTACTCATCCAGGATCTTAGACCATGTTATATTAAATCATTCACAACTGGCGAAGTCGACTGCATGCATGTGATAGTCCAAGATTTATTTATTGATACTAAAAATTTAAATATATAAATATATTTAAAATAATTGTCACCATTCTTTTTCAGCAAATTGTCAAATGAGAATCCAATCTTTGGTTCCATCTTGTTTGCTTCAATAATGAGTGAAGAAATTATTGGAAAGCATATATCATGAAGTCTGGAAAAGCCCATCCGGATATATTTTTGAATGATTAATATGACCAAAACAGTTTAATATGACTCTTTTTCATTAAGTTTTAATATCTACAAGTAAACAAAAAAAAAAAAAAAAATTATAATAATGTAATCAAGCTGGATCATGTGCCTAATTAATCAATAATTTTTTGGGAAAAGTCCATATACATCCCATCAAACTACCACTTACTTGACAATGTCCCCTTCTTAAACTATCAAAAAATTGATAATGTGCACTCTAAGGCCAACTAAAAAAAAAAAAAAAAAAAAAAACCCTAAATATTAAAAAAAAAAAAAACCTAAATATTTGTCAAAGAGACATAAATGTTCCTATAAATTCGTAAAAAGAAAAGTTTGGGAATTTTTTAAAAAATTCCCACTCCTTTTTTTTTAAAAAAAAAAAAATTATTACTAAGGTTGGTTTCATCATTAAGAGACATTGACAATTTTTGGTAGTATGAAGAGGACATCGTCACAATTGAAAGTTTGGAAAAAATATTATCAATTAGGTGGTAGTTTGAGAGGATATGTAGACTTTCGCCACATTTCTAAATTTTTCACATATAATTTCTATATTAATGTCATATTCTCCCATTTAAATAAAAAGCAAGTCATATTATAGTCTTTTTTACATGAGAAATGCTCAATGGTGGATGAGGCATGTCAAATCAGCGAAAATATACGCGAAATGGACACTATAATGTAAAAAAAGTATTTATCTTTTTATACGCCGAGATTGAAATCCACATGGCATATAATTTTGTCCGCCACCGTAGCGATTGCTTGTTAGGCTACCAAAAACCAAGAATATGATACTCATTTGTTAACAAAAATTGACCATTAATTATTTTATGGTCAAAAGTTAGAATCTTAGACCAAAATTTGTACATAATGAGCGATGTCCATAAATGTCATCAAGCTGTCAAAGATTGGAGGATTCTTAGACCAATTAGCAAATTAAATGTATGAGCCAAAATTTTTTTGCAAGCATATCTTGGAGCATCTAGGTACCTTCCAAAATCAAAAGGTTCAACTCCCAAGATGTGGGAATAATGTATGTTTTGGTTAGAGATTTTAATAATTTTGCAGTTTAAATTGCTAACAATTTTGGTAATAAATATGAGAAAGTTTTTATGGAACTTACATTTCCTAATAGGTTTTCGACAACCTGTCCAACTATATAAAGCAGGTGAGCCTCAAAAGAACTCTCACATATTTTATTGGATTTGCTAGCAATATTCCCAACTAAAAATTGCTGAAGTTTTGAATCTATATTACAAGAGAAAATACGGTTATCGTTACTGGTTATTGGCTAAAATCGCTAACCGTAACTACCTAGGTAGTTAGTAAAATTGGATAATTGCCTCCGCTAACCGCGTTTTAAAAGGAAAAAAAATAAAAATAAAAAGAGAAAAAACCAAAGCCACATTATTTCTACGGTAATATAGTAATACCCTACTACATATGATGTCGTTTCATGCATAGATATATAGGCGGTTAGCAATTAGCGATTTTTTCAAATCCTAAAATCGCTAATTGCTCCGCCCTAAATGGTTAGCGATTTTTTTTTTTTCTTTTTTCTAACCACCTTAAAAAACGCTTAGAAATTTAGATGGTTAGCAGTTAACCGCCGCTATTTCAATCCTTTTAGTATATATATATTTTACAAGGAATTCTCATATTGGGGAATAGCTTTCCCAACGAACCCAATTAGAGCAATGCTATATTTATTATTTAACCAAACATATGGTACATCTCAAAACCTTATCGTCAAATGAAAAAAGCCAAGAATAAAATTTTAGTTTAAATCAAAATCATAATTCTCTTAGATAAAGGAGTCTCTTACGGCATATGCCTTGTACTTGTATTAGGTGAACCCCTTTAAAATATTACTCTATAATATGATAAAGAAAAACATTCATGGTAAACTATTTTATCAAAAAAGTAATACTTGTACGAAAAAGAAGTGCTACATTATTTTAATTTTAAGGGGAAATTTCATAAAGCCCCCATGAACTTCTATCCGTTTTGACATACCCCTCATGAATTTTCAAAACTCTCACTTAGGCCCCCTAAACTTTGGTTTGCTCTCACTTAGGACCCTTTTAACGTTAAAGTCAAACAATTTGACTTTTTATACCCATTTTACCCTCTCCAAAAACTACGTCGTTTTGTGTCCTAACACTTACCCAGCCCAAAACGACATCGTTTTGGTTGAGGGTAAAATGGGTATAAAAAGTGAAATTGTTTGACTTTAACGTTAAAAATGTCCAAAGTGAGAGCAAATCAAAGTTCAGGGGGCTTAAATGAGAGTTTTAAAAATTCAAAGGGTGTTTGTCAAAATGGCTGGAAGGCCAGGGGGCTTTATGAAGTTTTTCCTAATTTTAATTTAGGAAGAAGCCAATAAATGAAGTATATCAGTGGGTATAAAATTGATGTAGTGGAAGGCAAAAAGAGAGAAGAAGATGTTCTTCTTTCTTGACTTCATTTAAGGAGAAGAAAAAAACAAAATAGGAAGCCGAGCGATTATTTTATTGAAAAAATGATAAAGGGACTTTCCCAAAAGATAACATATTTATAGTCCCAACTCCAACAGTATCCTATTCTCCTAAAATAAGGGTTGCATTTTGGTATTGCGATTTTATTGATAAAAAGTGCGATTTTTAATCAAATCGCATAAAATAAATCGTTTGGGATTGCGTCTTTTTTTTTATTAAAAAAAAAAAATTGAAAACATAAAATTTTGCTTTTTCAAATCGGAGGTATGATGATTTTTTTTTTTTGAAAATTCTCAATTTTAAAGGATAAATTATAATTTTAAAGGTCAAACTGTAATTTTGCTAAACATTTTACTGTATTTTTAAAAATCACGTTTTCAAATCCCAATCTTTCAATTTAAACATTGCGTCTTGTTTTATCCAAACTCAACCTATTCGTCAACGTAAGTATGAATAACTCTTCATTTAATATATATGTGGCATCTTACAAAAATAAAAAATAAAGGAAAGTCCACATACCTCCCTTAAACTACCACCTAATTGACAATGTCCCTCTCCCTCCAAAAAAAAAAAAAAACTACTAAAAATTGTCAATATTCCCTCCAATGACGAAACTACCCTTAGTAAAATAAAAACAAAAATACTAAAACTTCTAAAAAAAACCTAAAACTATAAATAAATAAATAAATAAAATCCAAAGGGTGGCAAATTTAAATTTTTTTTTTTAAAAAAAAATCCTTTGTATAAGAAAAAAATTAAAAATTTCGATTTTTTTTTGTTATAAAAATGATTTTTTTTTTTTTGACTTATAACTTTTTAAAATAAAAATTTCTGTTTTAAAAAAAATTAACAATTTTCGTCTAAGAAAATAAAAATTTTCGTTTTCTAAAACAAATTTTTTTTTTTAAAAAAAATCTTTTAAATAAAAATTTCCGTTTAAAAAAATCGTTTAAAAATAATCGTTTTCAAAAAAAAAATTAAAAAATTTCGTTTTTTTAAAAAAATTTCTTTTTAAATTAAAATTTTCGTTTAAAAACAATTATATTTATATTTTTTTTTTTTGAATTTATAGGAGTATTTTTGTCTTATTGAGAAAAATATAGGGGCATTTTCATCTTTTTGCTAGCCTTAGGAGGACATTGACAATGTTTTGGTAGTTTGGGGGGATATTGTCACAATTGAAAATTTGGATGAGACATTATCAATTGGATGGTAGTTTGAGGGGGTATGTGCACTACAAGAAATCCTGTCATCAGGGGCGACTGCAAAGTGGACGCTAATGATTACATATCAGCGTCCACTTTCAAAAGTCGGCGCTAATAGGTGATTATTAGAGTATGTCAACGCTAATATACTGGCGGGGATTATAAAAAGGACAAAGTTTTCCTCCAAACTAGGTTGGAGGAAATTCCTCCAACCTAGTCTTTAAAATTGACATGTGCTTCTCACATGTTTTTTTTAATACCCTAATTTCCCCAAACCATAGTTAACTCCACCCTTAGTTTCTCTCTCTCTCACGTTCTCTCTCTCTCTCTCCTTCCCCTCCCGCACGAGACCAAGCTGTCTTTCCAACCCAAAAAATCTCTCCATGGAGAGTTTCAAAGCAACAGAAGAGCACGACACTCCTTTATCAACCCTCGCATCGTCAAAGCCTCAACGTCTTCATTGCCCTCGCGTCCTCAAAGCATCAACGTCTTCATTTGCCGACTTTTCAGATTTGACCAATCTAAAGGAGCAATCGACGTCAACCCATCTCTCAGATATGGTTTCTGTGATCAATTTTTGAGATTTTGTGACTAGATCTAGATGGAGATTCGCCACCGTGACAAAGCAAGAAGATTCATGGTTGCTGGGGAAGTGTAGGGATGATTTTATACAGTTGTTGTTTGTATTAAGAGAAATTTACCTGACGGGGATTTGAGAGTTCTTTTTTTTCTTTTTTCTTTTTTTCTTTTAACAAAAAAGTGTTGTATGAACGTGTTTGTTGAAATGCATGAATGGCAGTTGAAGTTTAAGAATTTTTTTTTTGCACATCAATTGCTTGCTAAAATGCATAGCAGAGTTATTATTATCAATTGTTTGCTGAAATTTAGAACCTGCCCCTAATAGTCCACGAGAAGATTGCATTTACAGCTATCTGGTGCAGACAATTGCATAGCCCGACTACAATTCGGTTCAGGCTCTTGTTTTAGAGAAGGGATGCCTTGATAGTTTGACCAAGGCAATTATCTTGTTCTTCTGTCATCCCTTCACTTTTTATGTTTAGAATTTTAAGTTTTTTGGGTCATGGTATGTGTTGTTTGTTCTTCAAAAGCCATAATGTGTTCTTTTACGAAACTGCTGCCTTTACACAAAGCCGCACAAAGTCGACAATGCTTGAAATAAATGGTAGTCAGTGAAGTGCTTCTTCATGAACTAAAGTAAAAAAATATCTCACTGAGAAGTAAAATAAAAAGAGAAAGGACTTTGTGGTTAAAAATAAACCACAAAATCCAGCAAAAAGAATGGAACCCACAGTAACTTGTGAAGGTGCAAGTCATTACTCGACAGAGTGGGAGAGTTGATTTTTTTTTTTTTTTTTAAAACCAAATAGATGACACCAATAATATAAATAATAGAACACAAATGTAAACACATGAACAAATAAAAATACAAGTACTTAACTAAAGATAACTGACTTTGTAAAAAATGAGCCACAAAGATTTGGTACATTTCATATTATTGCAAAGCAAAGAAAAAAGAGAAATAAATTAAATAATAATGTTGAAACATATCCTTAATGTTTAAACCTCCAAGCAACAAGTCAATTTCACTCCAAAGGAAACATTGCTACAAAACTACCAAAGAAAACATTCCAAAACTATCAAGTTATCTCATTTTTTCTAGTTTATTCTTCCTTGTATTCTAGATGCCGCTCAACTTGTTGGAGGCTGCTCTCTTGGAAGTTATGTCCAACTATATGGTCTTCTAGTTCTTCTCCAACCAAGTTATTACACATCACAGATTCCTGCATATAATTTTTTTTTTTTTTTTTTTGTAAATTTTCACTTTAATTTTACATATTAAAAGTAAATGACTAGCAAGAAATTCGAAAAAAAAAAAAAGAAAAAAAAAAGAGATAGTTATTTCTTAGAATTATACTTGAGTTAAGCTATCAAACAACTGGAATTCTTGTCTGTCATTGCCATCCTCTCTCTGAGTATTGTCATCAATAGAGTGCTCCTATATATAGCATTAAGTAATTATTAACATAATCCAAAATACATTGATGGACCTATAAAAATTATTGTAATATAGAAGAATGTAAAATATCTTACTTTACTTAGATATTCAAGTGATTGAACTTGTCTTGCCCCGCAAACCTCTTCTTGTAAGTTGCTAACACAACTTGAGGCATATACTATTTTGTTTTGAGATTTAACATTTTTCCGTCGTTCTAATGCACCTTTCAACCTTCTTTTTGGACGTCCAACAGAAGATTTTGTTTTAATCCCAAGTATGGCTTGCAAAGCTACATCCTCATCAGAACTACTATTAGCTTCACCTTGGACCTCTAATTGACACTCCACACCCTCAGAATAGCATTTTTTTTCTCATTTCTTGCAAATACTTTAATAATTTTTTAGAACATCTATTGGCACATTCATACATCGTCACACTCTCTGCTGCAAGTGTAGAAATTTCACGAAAATTGTGACTTAAATGGGAGTAACGCTTTCCAATTGACTCTTGAGAGTTAACTTTAATATCAATCCCACGATAGTCCTTGATAGCACCAACCTTTCCATCCTTTGTCCATCTTTTCAATATATAATTGATTGGAAGCTTCTTAATATTTTTTTTGTCAAGAACTTTTAAAGCATGGACGCATAGAATTCCTACAAAGTTAAGCTTCATGCAATTGCATTGGACCATAGTTGTTGATGCCTCAAACTTAACCAGGTGTTCTTGAGGTCTCTGCCTATATTTAACTTTGTACTCTGTTATATTATCAGATTTACTAGCTGATAAGCGCCGAATGTTGCACATTCAAGCCCCTTAATTTGCATATGTTAATTCCTTAGCATTGTTATTTGTTTGATTTTTGTTTTGTTTTTGTGTTTTCAGGTTATAAATAAAGATGCAATTAATTCCATTGATTTTGGGCTTAAAAGCACACGTTGAGATGATTAAGCGTAGCCAATCATAACAGAGGACTTATATGTTGTGGTTAAGTTTAATCAAATAAAGGAAGGGATTAATTCGGAATTTCTCAAATTGGAGTCAAAATTGGATTGGATTCAATTTTGGATTCTGCATATGTCTCGGTATTTTGGCCATAACTTTCATCTCAAATATCCGATTGAGGTGATTCAAGCGGCACTGGAAAGCTAACTCAAATTTATACAAATCATTGTGAAATAGCATTTTCCTAATTCGGAGCGTCGCATTGCCAAAATCGCCCCGCAAGATAGGAACGCAATTCTGGGCGAATCCTATTCCGATTTGGACTTAGGTTTTCTTTATCCTAATTGGACTTGGACTTAAATCTCCAAAATTTATAGGATTACTAGGGCTTCTAGGACTCTCCTAAGCCCTATAAATAGGCCTCTAAGCATTGAGAAAAAAGACACCGCTTCTAGAGCAAAATTCAGTAAAATTGTCTTTGGAGCTTAGGAGATCATGAGCGGCTAAACCCCTTCGTGGGGTATTGATGTAGCCCTTTCCAAGCACAATGGTTTGATTGTATTTAATTTCTAAATTTTCAATTTATGCATGTTGATTGTATAATTATGAGGATTGCTACAATTGATTTATGTTCTTAATTATTAAATGCAATTGCTCTTAAATTCAAAAATCAATATTTGTGAAATTCTTCTCTTGTCTTAGAAAGTATTTTACTTTTATTGATCTCAAATCATTCTTGTTTTCTGTGATTATGAGGATGATGGTTATACAATGGGTTTAATTGACATATGATCAATAGGATTTGATAGGCCATGCCTAGGGAAGACGGATTGTACTACACCCTAGTTTAGTGTAATTTAGGTAGACAGTCCGTGCCAACCGAAGATGGGTTACACTTATTCATTGATTGTATGTATCCTGTTATAGAATTTGATAATTTATACCTAGGGAAGACGGGTCGTACCGCGTCTTAGTGGTTAGGTGGACGATCCGTGCCAACCGAAGATAGATTATGCTTATTCTTTAATAAGGTAGTTTCTTGTTTATTTATAACATGCATAGAATGAATTTATGGGATTAATTATGATTAACCATTGTTGTGCGGATAGAGGTGAAGTCAATACCCTACTCTCTCTCTCTTATTTTAAATCTATTTTATTTTCATGCACTTTAGTTTTTAAGCAAATCAAATCAAAACCCCTTTTAATTAAGTTAACTTTGATCTTTTAATTTTGATAATTAAACCCTTGCAGTCCTTGAGGTTCGACACCCTCTCTATAGCCGTATCCTACAAAGATTCATCCTATTGCGAGTGGTTATTTTTATAATTGATATTTTTGGTCACAAAAATACCACATCACTAGCCTTGTAAATAGTACAATCGCCCATCTTCATGTATTCATCTTGAAACATTTGGAACACTTCTGGGGTGTATAACTTTACAGCATGTCTCAACATCTCAACATCAACTTTTAAAATAGGTGTTGTTTGACTCATTTTGAACTCTGCTTGTAGTTCTTGATGTCGTTTGTCAGCCAAGAGTCTAGAGTAATGTTCCAAAAATCGCAAAAGATTATATTTCGCTTTCAAGTACTTCTTCAACACATTGTTCATGGACTCACTGCGTTGGGTGCTTTTCATATCAGCAGTAAACATATGTCGACCATATACCATAGCCCATTTCTCTTTTACATCAAATATCCCATCCAGCCATTTATTATTCGTAAGATTATACTTCTTAAGCATATTATCCCATGAAAGTAGCCATTCATCTTCATCTTCATAATCATATACACAATTGCCAAAATCATTTGCAAACTGCTTTAATGAATGAAATACATGGCTCAAATGCTTAGCAGCATTTTGATAAATATGCCATACACATAAACGATGATTTGATTTAGGAAACACCTCATTTATTGCTTTGGCCATTGCAGCAGATTGATCTGTAAGTATAGTTGTTGGCTGCTTTCCCAACATTGCACTTAAAAAAGTTTCAAATAACCACTTAAATGAATCTACAGTTTCATCATAAAGTAATGCTGCACCAAAGATAATTGTTTGTTTGTGATGATTAACCCCAATGAATGGTGCAAAAGGTCGACCATACGTATTTGTACGATAAGTTGTGTCAAAGCATATCACATCACCAAAGTGTCCATAATCAACCACTGATCTAGCATCTGCCCAAAAAATATTCATGATAAGATCATTGTCATCTAGTTGTATTGAATAAAAAGAAGATGGATCTTCTAATTGCATATTACGAAAGTACTCCATCACAGCACGGCCATCCCCTTTCTTCAAAGCCCTCCTCCTATTAGAATGTATATAATTCTTATAGTCAACATCCAAAAAACCAAGATTTTCACGACCTCCAGCTTGCATGCTCAACAAATCTATAGTTTGTTTGATTGATATTCCAGACTTCTCGGCATCATCTGCAATAGCTTTTTGAGCAAGTGTAATCTTTCTTTTCGACCTTAACATGTGTTTCATGGGAGTCTGAACAAACGCATGATTATGTTGCTCATAAAAAGAAGCAACTTCTAACATACCATCCTTTTGAAGTTGACAAGTCATTTGTGCTAAACACCCCACACGTGAAATTGGGTGATGAAAAGATACTTGTTCTTTCCTTTTATCAACAACTCGTTTACCTTCTTTTGAGCAACAAAATGTTCTCCTTTGAACAATTCCTAAATTGGATCGCTTCACAAATTGTTTTCTTGCACTGAAGCCTATTCGGTGAGCATATTCTTTGTAAAATTCATATGCACTATCATCACAATCAAATTTCATACCAATTTTTGGCACTTCAACAATTTCTCTGCTTTGTTTACTTGGGGTGTTTAATTTGCTTAAGAGACCATGACCATGTTCTTGTTCATTTAATTCATTGTCCAATGCATATCTTTCATTAGTATCCAATATCTACAATGAAAATAGTGCATTTAACATTTAGTATGAAATAAATTTTTTTTTTTTAAAAAAAAAAAGTGTAAGCAAATTGGTTAAATGAACATGCATATTTACAAATATTACAAAGATATGCTTGCTAATTCTTTTTCTCTTCCTAACAAACAACTTCTCTGGAAAAAAAAAATAATAAAAAAAATAAAAATAAAAATAAAAAAATAAAAAAATCAAGATTCTTTTATCTTTAAATCACATATTCTCAAAAATAAAATATTAAAAAATTTTTTTTGTCAAAATTCTTTTATCTATAAAGCATATTGGTGACTCTCTGCAATTGTATTGAATAGACTTTTAAGGAAGAAGACTTCATAAACAACTCACAACTCAAACACCTCAACAACAGAGTTCCATAAGAACTGATCTCAACAAAAGAGGAGTTCCACACAAACTCCTCTGTTCCAACTCAAGTAAATAGAGGTCAGGATTGATTCTAAAGCCATAAATATCATAAGATGAAATTATAGACAAAGCAGCTAAAAAAAAAAAACTTTTGTTTTAAAATTGATTTAGCCGTTACAAACCCAAAAAATTAGAGAAAATAGAAAATAGAAAAAAAATTCTAAAGCTTAGAAAACTCTCACCATCAAGGGCTTCGACAACGCGAGGGTTGATGAAGGAGTGTCGTGCTCTTCTGTTGCTTTGAAACTCTCCATGGAGAGATTTTTTGGGTTGGAAAGACAGCTTGGTCTCGTGCGGGAGGGGAAGGAGAGAGAGAGAGACAGAGAGAACGTGTGAGAGAGAGAGAGAGAAGAACGTGAGAGAGAGAGAGAGAGAGAGAGAGAACGTGTGAGAGAGAGAAACTAAGGGTGGAGTTAACTATGGTTTAGGGAAATTAGGGTATTAAAAAAAACATGTGAGAAGCACATGTTTGAGGACACATGTCAATTTTAAAGACTAGGTTGGAGGAATTTCCTCCAACCTAGTTTGGAAGAAAACTTTGTCCTTATAAAAACCCTATCTAGTCACCAATGGCTACTTCCTTTTATACCCAACCAACGGGGCAACAATTAAATTGCATATTTTTTGCAATTTTCTCAATTATTCTTCATAGAAATTGCATACTTTTAGCATTACTCTTTCTTTCTTTCTTTTCTTTTTCTTTTTTCTTTTTTATTTTTATATTTTGAGTAATGCTATACTATAGTTTTATCCTACAATTGTTTGGCACTCCAAATCAACTATTGGATATTTATCTTTATTTAGAAATGCTTCAAGATTGGTCTTCCTTCCATAATGCATTTACTATTTTCAAAGCATCACCCTCCAAGATAATATTTGGTATTCCCAATTTCTACCAAATTTCACTGCCTTCCATGCAACAAAAGCCTGTAAATAGTTGGGTCAGTTATATACAACTTGGACGAGCATGATTTACAAATGATTAATCCAAGGGTTAGTTGGAAGCTTCAACCTTGTTAGATGAATGTTTGATAGAATTATAATATCTAGCATTTCTCTTTCTTTTCTTTTTTTTTTCTTTTTTTTTTTTTTTAATAATGATTGATCCAATGGTTAGTTGGGACTGCCACATCAACACTATCAGATTTTTTTTTTTTAGTGAAAATTTGATGCTATATGAAGTTACAATATCATGAATAAAATTAGGGTATTCTTCCATCCATATTTGCTCGAAAGATTGTTGAAGAGCCGCCTTTGCCAAATAATGGGCTTACCATGTTTGCTTCAATTCTAATATGTATCAAGTGTCATGATTGAAGACTATATAGTATTATCTTCGAATCGTAAATCAAATTATCATACCTGCTTCAAGATTGGTCTTCTTTCCATAATGCATTTACTATTTTCAAAGCATCACCCTCCAAGATAATATTTGGTATTCCCAATCTCTACCAAATTTCACTGTCTTCCATGCAACAAAAGCCTGTAAACAGTTGGGTCAGTTATATACAACTTGGACGAGCATGTGGTTGCCAAGTCCTTTCCCTTATGGTTTCTAACAAATATATCCACCCACCTTCTTTGTTGTCTTCTCAATGGCCGCATCTCAATTAATTTTGATCAAACCACGTGAGGGAACCATCCATATTGGTACAATTGTATTTGGCTGACGTGCCTCCTTGTTTTTTGCCTTTTGTTCTGCCTCTTAAAATTCCTCTATAGCCTCCTTCACCCTTATTGTGTCGGGTGTAAGAGATCTCCTCCAAATACTAATGTATTTCTATGGGGCCAAATCCTTATGGCTATTGTGGTCATTAATTCAAACTCTTCATTCTCAAACTTTGCTAGTGGCTTACTTGCAATTTGAAGAAAATCATCCTCACCACTAAATTTTTTTTAAAAATTTTATAATATATTCTCCCCACATATCATTTGAAGATAGACATCGCTACAAGATATGATATGCATTCTCCACATTCACTTCATAAATTGGGCATAAAGGATCTTTAGTAATCATTTTTTAAAACAATTTTTTTTTTTTTTGGTGGGTAACAAATTATTACATGCTCTCTAAATAAACACTTTCACCACCCTCGGGACATTTAGATTCCAATAAATTTTCCACTCATTGCTATGCACGAAGGCTATGGAGCATTCACTTGAATCCCACATTAATATATCTTTCCTCATATGGTATGCATTTTTCACTGAGAGTTCCACATTTGACGTACTATTCCAAATCAATTTGTCGGTATGTATATTAGAAGTAATTTCCATACTGGATATTCTTTTAGCATCATCTTCATTAAAAATCTTATTTACAAGAGGCACATTCCACCACCTAGCTAGTATCTTTGTCAATGAGTTCCTTAACTCTTGCATCCCTATCCAACCTCTTGATTAGATTGCATTGCAAAGTTTTAACGGATTTAGAAGTCATTTATCTTCCCAAATTCTAATATTAGACCCATCTTACCACTCACCACACCAACCTTGCCTTTAGAAGACTCTTTACCTACTATATACTCCTCCATGCATAGAATGACCTATGTCTGAGAGGAGAATTTGAAAGAATATAATCCCTGGTTTCTATTATAGTGTTCTCACTTAAATAAAATATACATATTCTTCATATTAAGCTTTTGCCCTCACACTTTTTCATAAATTGTCAACCGCTATTGAGTCTTGCTCCATTCCACAACATTTGCTTTACAAAATAATAAGCTATTGTTAGCAAAAAATAGGTGGCTCAGTTTGGTTTTACCTCTCGTGGTTGGGACAGCTGACAACATCCTACTTTCTTCCGTCTTCTAGAAGAGAGAGCTCAAACCTTCAACACATCAAATAAAAAAGGTAGGGGGATAAATGATTATCTTCCTTGAGCCCTTTGGATATAACGACTTTTTCGTGAGGCTAACCATTAATAAGGACATAATAATTGACTAATATGACACAGACTGCGATTAATGTCACCCATTTATAAGAAAAGTCAATCTTCTTCATTACAGTTTCTAGAAAATTTCATTTAGCTCTACCAAACGCTTTATTCATATCTAGCTTTAGCGATGTTTCCTTCATTCACTTTCATCCGAGATTGCATTGTGTTAAGTGCCTCATAAGCCACCAAGATATTATTTGTAATCAACCTCCCAGGGATTAAAGCACAATGATCCTTGGAGGTAATACTTTGCAATATTTTCTTCAACCCTTTCGGCAATACATTTGGCAATTAATTTGTACAAGACATTGGAAAAAGTAATTGGTTGGTATTTTGTTACTTTGGATGGGGTTTCCATTTTTGGAATCAGGGCTATATAACTATAATTAATGTTAGCACAAAAAATTCTAGAATTCAAGAAGCCTAAAACAGCTTGACATACCTCTCCCCCCAATATATATATATATATATATAAATTTTTTTTTTTATATAAAAACATGTCGCAAAACTGTTGGACCTAGTAATTTGTAATTGAGGTTGTTTAATTATAGTTTCCATCAGAAACACAAATTTGGGCTTTTTTTACTTTACTATTTGGTAAAGGTCTTGAACTGTCTGAGGGTTTCCAAACCCTTGATAGTTTTAACTTAGGACACTCATGACGGGGCTAGTTGTTGGAAATGGTGTCCAAAACTCTAATTGATTGGATAATGTTTTAAATATTATGATAAATAACAGTAGACATATACGGATATATTCTTACATGACATATATGTGTGATTGTGTATTATTCGATTATATATATATAAGATCCCTAAGATGTATTGCATTTGAGTGATTGCGTATTGTCCAATTATATGTATGTAAGATCCCTAAGATGCATTGTATTTGAGTGATGGTGTGTGTATCACATAAGATCATACTCAAAGGTCCTTACAACTTATAAACTAATTGTTCATAGTAGTAAATGGAATTTGGAACTCCATTTAGACTATAACATATCGAACCTCAACGACTTGTCTTAGTTAGGAGAAGCGGGTAGGCTTTGGGTTGATAAGTTGGGGTATTGGCAGGTTTGGGCCATACACCGAACATGACCACTTGAGTTATCATTTGTTTACTAATACTGTCTTAACAATGATGTACGTGCACGACGGCTTATAGTATTTACTCTAAATCCTGAGAAGGTCTTTGCACTCCGATGTGAAGTGTAGATTACTTTGATGTATTAAAAGAATTAGATCTATTAGCGGTCGATCTAACCTCGGTACGTTAGGTGATCGTATGTAGCATTGTGGGAACATTGATTTGAAGAAGGAATCCAAATCCTTTGTCTAAGACAAAGCGACAAGGAACATTCCCATTGTTTTAGATTTAATGGGAAATATTATCCTGAAGCTCGGGCTTGAGTGTTTCAGTAGGCATGACTGAAACTTATGCATGTACAATGTGAGAATATTTCTCACAAGGTATATAAGGATAATCATAAAGTTAAATCATTGATTCAAGGAAAGATGTAGTGAACAAAGTGACAGTACATAAACTTTAGTTCGACTACGGAATGATTCTATGGAGGGGTAACATACATAATAAGTACGTCACGAAGATTAGTTGATTAACTCAAAAATATTCATTAGAGTGTAGTCACAGTTATGTAGAGGTATTAATTGTGATTAAATAGAGTTGTGTGATAAGGTCAATGTAGACATAGTCGCAGACCTATTAAGTTAATGATATTTTTTCCTTTGGGCCCCTCTTTGAGCTAATGTAAATTGACTAGTATAAATATTGGGCCTCAGTTATATTTATGTGTATTTAGTTGAGATGTTTTATTTTATAAAACATAAGCCAAAGAGATTTATTAATCTAAAGGGCTAAGTTGGAGAAATTAGACTTAGGGAATTAAATAGAGCAATTAGGCTCATGATATAATTCTTACAGGCTAAAGAATTAAAATAAGCTTTGGGCTTTTTGGTTTTAATTCTTGTAGCTAGTAAGTAAAATTTGGGCTCAAGGGAATTAAATTCAAATGGCTAAAGTTAAGTTTAAGGAGCATTGGGATTGAGGATAAAACCCAAGCCCAAGTGTTGAACCAAGTGGCCTTAGGCGCATGGGGAGAGAGTAATCTCTTCCCCATGACCGTGTATGTGTAGAAGGGCAAGGAAGGTCTTTTGACCCATTGACCAAATTCTATTATGACTAGGGTTTTCAAAACCCTAGTCTCACATGATTAAGAATCAGTTTTCTCTTGAGATTCCAATAATATAAATAGAGGTGCCAAGGAGAAGCAAAAAGGGCGAATTGAGTGTGGAAACACATCAGACTTACAGAAGAATTGAAAAATTGTTTTCTATCTTTTGAAAGTAATACACGCCTAAGGGAGATAATTACTCTCTAGGTCTTTGCTTCTAGTTTTCTCTAGCCTCTTGAAAAAATAGTGTGAGCCCACACTCACAGTCATATTCAGTTATCAAAGAGAAGATCTGATGGAAGAATTGAATCCTCAATTCTTGGAGAATCTTGAAGTTCTTGGAGAAATTAAAAAAAATGAAAGTGTACATCATGATTGTTTTGAAGATCAACCACAAGTTCATCAAGAACGTGATGAACACGAAGAATGCGAAGAACATGAATAATGCAAAAAACATGGAATGAGTATTAACTCATACCATAAGTTTGAAAGTTCGTTGGAACAACAATTGCTCAGCCCTACATTATGGGAAGAACAGTTGTACGCTCCTACGCCCCAATGCCTAGGAGGGGTTGAAGCTACATTATTACTTATATGTTATTAGATCTAAGTATGTTTATCTTGTTGGCAAAAGTTCTTGGAGATTGTATTTTTTAATCCACCGCATAAAAAGAAAAAGTTTAGAAATTTACACAAACGATCCCAACACTGGTTACCAACCTCTATCGTTATATTATTTCCTGCTTCCATGGTACTCAACCTCTTTTTTTTTTCCTTGCCCTTTGCCACCTCTATTATCGACACCTTCACTAGGCTCTTTTTGTTATTTTGTGCCCACTATGCGTCACATTTCGTGCTCGTTGCTTCCAATTTTTCAAAGGTGTTTTGACACTTTTTTCTGTTTCTGAATTCCTTGCTCTTCAAGTTTTCATTACCATTTATTTCGTATGACATCGACACCCAATAATATGATAGTTGTGTGATAAAAATGTAATTTGATCATTACTCATCTCAACCAATCCTTCTATTAGTCCTTATTAAAAGAAAAAATAATATAAAATTCAGGAGTTTGTTAGGGCTGATTTGAAGTCGTCTAATTCATTAGGATTTAACTATCAATTTGATCCTACACTCAAAACGCTTCCCTCAAAAAACTGCTCTCGTCTAGAGAGAAAACACTCGCTCTTTCACCAGAGCTTCACCTCCTTTTCGTTATGATCAGAAATCCTTAAGGCTTCGTCTACTTTTTCTTCTATTCTATTTCCTTTAACCTTGCTATTATATTATTCTCCAGCCATCCTTCATTACTTCCACTCTTCATATCAAATCTCACAATTCACTGTTTGTTTGTTGCGTTACCATGGAAAACTCTTTAATGTCCCAGGAAGCTCTGCAAGCCCTCATTGCTGAAACTGATGCACTGGGCTGGGATACTCCGGATCAACTGGAGGTTCATAATGGTAATCCTTCTTCTCAGGAGGGTTATGCGTTCATAGGTAAGCTCCTAGCTTTGAAAACCCTTAACACTTATCATGTTCGTCAAACCATATCTGCGGTTTGGAGTTTTGCAGCGCCTCTTTCTATGGAGGTATTGGCTCCAAATAAGTTTTTGTTTACAGTTTCAACTGAAGATCACTTTAAACGAATCATCAACCAAGGACCATGGAATGTTCGAGGATCCCTGTTGATCCTTCAACCTTGGTCTCCTGTCTTGGCTATTGATGAAGTGAAGCTTTTGTTTTGTTCTTTCTGGGTGCAAGTCCACAATCTCCCTCATCAATATATGACAACAAAAAATGCAATCAAAATTGGCAAAGGAATTGGAAATCTTCTGGAGCTAGATAACAACAATTCTTCTGGACTGATATGTCGTCAAGTTATCCGCTTTAAGGTTGAAATCAATACTTCCAAGCCTCTTGCTCCGGGCTTCTTTATACCCCGTTCAGGGAAAAAATCTCACTGGATTGCATTTAAATATGAGCGTTTGGATGATTATTGTGTTTCATGTGGGCTTATTGGGCACAAGATGGGAGTCTGTCCTGCGCCTCAAAAATTGATCCCTCCCGATAAATATGATCGACCTCTTCGAATTGCTTCGTATGTGAGCCCAAGGTTGGTTGCTTCGGTGCCATCAGAAGATTCTGACTCTGGAGTTTCTTCAGCAGCTTCGGTGGGAAACAATTCTGGAATCATTGATCCTATTCTGATCCAGGATTCTTCATGTTTAAACCAAGGCCAGTTAGTGCCTCTCGTAGCAAGTAACCAGAGAGATTTATCTGTTGCCATCTCAAACAAGTTTACTGAGCAACACGTGGAGTCCTCAACTGTTTTGGTTTGTTCTCAACCAGAAAAATTGCAGCAAACGTGGAATAGTTCTCCTCTCTCTCAGTCGGTCTGCCAGCTATTGGATAGAGGTAAATCTACTCATCTCCCCATGCAATCTCATGACTCATCATGTACTTACCCTCTCATTAATGATCCCAAAAATCTTCTTCCATTCTTATATGGATATTCACCAAATACCCAACAGCTGGAATCAACTTTTCAAACTTCTGGAAACCTTTTTACACCTACGGTTCCATCTCAATTCTCAAAACCAGACTTTTTTAAAAATTTTCTCAATTCATGGGCCCAAAATTCAGACAACCCAAGCCTCATAAGCCCACCTCCACCCTTTCATTTAACACCTCCTATAATTCCAGCCCATCAATCTCATACACAGCCCATGTTTTACCAAATAACCCACTCCAACAGCCCTCAAACCACCCGTAAAACCCCACCAAAATCCCATAACCCATCTAGATTCCGGCCTTATTCTCTTACTCGTCCTCACAGTGCTGCTCTTTCCTTCTCCCCCTCAGCTCCATCAAAGCTTCCATATCCAACCAACCCATCTACCTTAGGTGCATCTGCTGCTATATCTACTGAAAGCTTGCCTAGACTTAAAGGGAAATCAAAACTTGTTTACAATGAAGATGATATACCCCTAGCACAACTGAAAAAATCTAGAATTGAACAACAAGCCTACTTGGAATCTCTTTCTAATTTGGAAATTGCTGCATTATCTCTCACTGAATTAAAAGATGCTGCACCTCCAAAGGGATCTGTCCATAATTTCATGACTAGCCCTCTTCATGGGCCTCATGGCCAGACGTTGAATGTTATGCCACAGCCTGCCATGGCTTTTGCTCCGGATGTTTTTGTGGCTTCTTTAGTGACTGATTCAGCCCATAATAATATGTCTGAAAGGAATATTCCCACTACAGCTTCTGTGGCTGCAGCTTCGATTCCTCCTTCACGTTGGTATTTCAGGGCATCTAGGGGAAGACGCAGGCTTTTTAATGACTATGTATATGGAAGTGAGCTGGATAATCTTTCATTCCCTGCTCATGTTGATGATTCACCAGAGGACTTGGAGATTTTGGAGGAGTGCCCGGTGAGGCCTCCTCCTCCTGCATGAGGTTCTTAGCATGGAATTGTAGAGGGTTAACCCGTGCCTCTGCAATTCGCAGTTTAAGGGTTAAGATTCGAATACATTCTCCTGATATCCTTTTTTTGTCTGAAACTAAAGCTCAACCTTCTGATGCTGTTGTGGTCTTAAATAGACTAGGTTTTTATTTGATGGTGCATGCTCCCCCCTCTGGCTCTAAGGGAGGGCTTTTGTTAGCTTGGCGCCATGGTATGAATCTAGAATGTATTTCGACTACTGTTAATACAATAAATGTTTGGTGCTACTCTGATCCTTTTAATTCTCCCTGGTTGCTTTCTTGTATTTATGGTCCTTCTGTACATAAAAATAAATATGATTTCTGGAATTCTCTGATGGATGCGGGTAAGGATTATATTGGGCCATGGCTGTGTATTGGTGACTTTAATATGATTTTATCTCAATCTGAAAAATACGGTGGACGACCTTATGCATGCTCCTCTAATGACCCATTCCATAGTTTTCTGGATTCTTTTGGTATGATTGATCTAGGGTTCTCTGGTAATCCTTTCACTTGGTCTAATAAACGACAAGGTCATAGACTTATTAAGGAGCGTCTTGATCGAGGAATTGCAAATTCTCACTGGATTCATCTATTTCCTCACTTCTCTGTTCAGCATCTCCCTGTGTATTCTTCTGATCACAATCCAATCATCTTGGATATAGCTCCTTCAAATTTATTCTTACCTAGACCTTTTAGGTTTGAAGAATTTTGGACCTATGATTCTTCTTGTGGTTCGGTTATTTCTAAGGCTTGGAGTCGCTATTCTACTGGCTCTTCACCCTTCATCCTAGCAAATAAACTCAAAACTACCAAAGCAGCTCTCAAAGCTTGGAATTCTTCCCATTTCGGAAATATTCAAAAACGGATTGCTTCGACATTGCAGCAACTTGATTTCATTCAGCAGTCTGTTCCTTCTTCTCAATCTCGTGACTTAGAAGAAAATTTTCAGAAAACTCTGGATGATCTGCTTATTCAGGAAGAATCTCTATGGAGGAATAAATCTAGAGAACTTTGGCTTACTTGTAAAGATTTGAACACGAAGTTCTTCCATACTTCAACTATTATCAAAAGACGGAGGAATGCAATTGACTTCTTAAAAATGCCTTCTGGGAACTGGACTGCCGATAGACCTGATATTGGTAATTGTTTTACCTCTCATTTCAAGAATTTATTTTCATCTTCTGCTCCTACCTTAGATGAAGATTTATTATCTTTGTTTGATAATTGTATCTCTCTTGAGGATAATGATATTATCTGTGCTATTCCTTCGGAAGAAGAGATTTTCTCTATCTTATCCAGTATTGGTTCCACAAAAGCTCCTGGCCCTGATGGGTTTACTGCACTCTTTTATAAGAAATATTGGAGCACAGTGAAAGATGTGGTGCTTGCAAGCATATGGGATTTTTTTGGGAAAAACCATCTCCTAAAACAACAAAATCACACTTTTATTGCTCTCATTCCCAAACGATTGGAGGCATCTTCTGTGGATCAATTTAGACCTATTAGCTTGTGTAATATTATCTACAAGATCATCTCCAAGCTCCTAGCCAATCGGTTCAAAGGTTTGCTTCATCTCTTCATTTCTCCTTATCAATCTGCCTTTGTTCCTTCCAGGAATATTCAAGATAATACTATTTTGGCTCATGAACTTCTCTACTCTCTCAACTCTAAGAAAGGGCGAGGTGGACTTATGGCTATAAAAATTGATATGGAAAAAGCCTTTGATCGAATGGAATGGAAATTTCTTCTAGATATTCTAGCAAAGCTTGGGTTTAATTCTACTTGGATCAACTGGATTCGAATCTGCATTACTTCTCCCTCATTCTCCATTCTCATCAATGGAAGCCCATTTGGTCTTTTCAGCCCAGCCAGAGGGCTTCGTCAAGGGGACCCCTTATCCCCCTTTCTATTTATTCTTGGCACAGAAGTCATCTCTCGGCTTCTCCTTCACCAAGAATCTCATGATCTTCTTAAAGGAATCAAAATTGCTCGTAATTGCTCCCCAATTACGCATCTCTTGTTTGCGGATGATCTTATTGTTTTTGCTAAAGCCACTTCTGCAGAAGCAGTTATTATCAAATCATGCTTGGATAAATACTGCCTTTGGTCTGGACAGGCTATCAATAGTTCTAAATCTTCGGTCCACTTTAGCAAAAACACTGCTGCCTCCACTATCACCAGTATCCAAGGAATATTCCCATACAAATCGGCTTCGGCTACTTCTAAATACCTTGGTCTTCCTCTCTTCTTTGGTAGATCCAAAAAAGCAGCTTTTCAGGATATCTTAGATAAAGTTTCTGGCAAGATAGAGGGTTGGCGAGCTAAAACTTTGTCTCAAGCTGGACGCTCAGTGCTAATTAAATCGATTGCAGCTACAATTCCTTCTTATGCTATGAGCACTTTTCTTCTTCCTGCCTCTTTGTCTTCTTCTCTTGATAGGTCTTTCAAAAACTTTTGGTGGGGGTTTCCAAAGGATAAAGCAAAAAATCTCTCATTGAAATCATGGAGCTCTATTTGTCTTCCAAAAAATGTAGGAGGTCTTGGATTTCGTCGTATGCATGCTTTTAATTTGTCTCTATTAGCCAAGCTGGGATGGAAATTGCTCTCAAACTCTGATTGTCTCTGGGTAAAGCAACTTCAGAATAAATATATCAAGTATGGGAATTTTGTTTCCTCCCCCAATCCCTCTTCTGCCTCCTGGTTCTGGAAAGGTATTCAAAAAAGTAAACCGTATATTTCAGTGGGAGCTTGTTTAAAGGTTTCAAGGTCATCTTCCAATTCTATCTGGTCCTCAAATTGGATCCCTACTATTCCTTCTTTCAAGCCTATGCCCAAATTCCCCAGCAATCGCAATCTGCCATCTCTTCAAATTAAGGATCTTATTAATCCTTTTTCCTGTAATTGGAAGTTTTCTTCCATTCATGCTTTGTTTGATCCTGTTTCAGCTCATGAAATTCTTAAAATTCACATTTCATCAGATCCCGAGACAAAGTATATATGGACTCCTTCCACTTCAGGATGTTTCTCGACTTCATCAGCCTATCATTTTATCTCTGACTGCTTTTCCAATATAGATCCTTCCTCTATTTGTTGGAAATCTTTATGGAAGCTTAATATCAATGACAGGCTCCAATTGTTTTTGTGGAAAATAGCTTGGAATATTCTTCCGACTAAGGAGAGATTAAGTCAATTGTTTCCTTCCATTGCTGATACTTCTTGTCCTCTTTGTAAAGTGGCCACAGATTCCATGCATCATTTATTTTTCAAATGTGTTTTTGCTCGTGTTGTCTGGCGAAATTCTTTCTGGCCTTTGGACTCGACAACTTTCAATTTCTCTTCAATGGAGGAATGGATAAATTTGATTATTTCTCCAGGCAGATATCTCGGTATCCCTCGAGAGGACTGTCATAAGTTCCAAATCTTTGCCTCTGTGGCATGTGACATCTTATGGTTCTACAGAAACAAAGCTTTTCATGACAATTCTGTCTTTGATGTTCGGAATGTCTCAGCTCATATTAATAAAATCTCACTTGAGCATTATCAAGCTTGGCATCCAGATACACAGGTTTCAACAGAAAATTGGATTACCCCTCCAAATCTCTGGTTCAAGATTAATTTTGATACTGTCATCCGGGACTCTTTCTCATGTCAGGCAGCAGTTTGTCGTGATTCTAAAGGACATATTATTGCAATGATCTCCCAGATCAGTCCATCATGCTCTCCAAATTTGGGAGAAGCCTT
>NC_081548.1:17779080-17789247 GCF_901000735.1 Corylus avellana | reverse complement strand
CACGTTACTATTATGGTAACGTGCTATTTTTGCACGTCACTATATTGTAACGTGTAAAAAATACCACGTTACTATAAATTATGGTAACGTGTTATCTTTTGACACGTTACAATATAGTGACGTGGCACCATTCGTATGAACAGTTGCCACGTCACTACACCCTAATATTTTTGTAGTGATTATTCCAAAAGTCTCATATTGCCCCTGGTTTTTTTTTTATGAAAAAAAAAAAAATTTGGGGTGCAAAAATGGTCAAATGGCAGCCACCCCGAATTTTTTTTATTATTTTTTTTATAAAAAATAAAAAAATAAAAATTATGAGCAATATGAGAAGTTTTGGATACAATTGGTCAAATTGCAAAAATTTGGAACTTTGGGGGGGTGGATTGTAAAAATTAAAACTTAGGTATTCGAATTGAAAAATGCTGTCAACTTTGGAGGGTAAACTGTAATTTTCCCTATATATATAAACACATATAAGAAATATAAAATATATATAGTAAATAATAATAAATATTTGATATAATCATTAATCATTATATCATATGATATAATCATATGGTATAATTGTATAATTTATTGTGCCATTAGCTATTTAATCAAAGCATTATTAGATATTTTATACCTAGAAAACGTATATCACATGATCTTAGATCTAAGATAATATTATTATATTAATATGAATTGTGATTTGTGAGATAATATGATCATATAATTTAAGTATGAGTGTATGACCATTAGATTATTAGGAATTTAGGACTTAGGAGTTTGAGCATTACCATTAGATAATAAGTTCAATTCAAAATAAAAATAATAATTTAATACGATAATAATTTAAATCATTAATCACATGATATAATTTAATGTGATCATATGATTATATAATATCAAATTAAATAATTGACATTGGATTTAACAATATGTTACTTTTTTTTTTTTTTTTAAAAAAAAGAAAAGTCTTACTTCCAATAATATTAAAGTAAACCTTGCTCATCAACAGCAAGTTCATGAATACATTCAGGAAAGTGCTCTAACCAAAGTTGGTCTACACGTGATTCTATAGCAAATTTTGAAAGTCTGTGGGCCACAGTGTTGGCCGTTCTTCAAGCATGTTGAAGCTGCCATTCATGTAAGCTACGAAAAAGCTCCTTAGCCTCCTGTATCACGACCCCGTAGCTCCCCATCCACATCCCATTAGAGTTGAGTACATTTACAACCTCAAGATCATCCCCTTCTGCAATCACCTTCCTCAACACCAGCCTATGGCTCAGAACCGCCACATTCCAAACCGCCAGAGCCGCAGTTGATGCAGGGTTTGAGATGTAATGCCGCGATGCACACCAGGCCGCCACTACATCTCCCGCATGGTTTCTGGCTACAATTCTCATACCCATCTTGTGTTCTACTTTATCAATGGAGGCATGCCAATTTAATTTGATGAAACCCATGGGTGGCAGCTTCCAAACCTCTTCCAGTTGGTATTTCGGAGTTGGGGGATCCAGCTGTTGGGTGGCCTTGTGATAGGACTCCAACTGTTCCGATGCAAGTCTGAAGATCTGTTTTGGAGACATGAACTCCCCCCTAAAGACAACCTTGTTCCTTCGGAGCCATATATGTTGTGAAACAGCTACAAACAAAGTAAATTCCTCAGTACCCAATATATTCAGCATCTGCTCTATTATGTCAACAAATGTGTCAACATAGTTGGTGCATTTCTAAATTTTTATTGGGCAATCAGCCCACACATCTTGTGCCGAGGGACAACTCCAGAGTATATGCCCTAGCGTTTCCGCCTCCCTTCTATAGATTGGACAGGTTGAGTCTGGTAAAATCTTTCGGCGACATAAGTTCTTATTGGTGGGCAAGATGTTGTTGCACACCCTCCATAGGAACATTTGTACCACTCCAGGGCAAGTCATCTTCCAAATTTTCTTCCACATTTCTGTCCTAGGATCATCATACGAGCACGATGCCTTCTTTTGCTTCTTCAAAGTTAGCATTAAATGGTACGCACTTTTCACTGTAAATTCCCCATTCTTTGTTGCAGCCCATACAAATTGATCAGGTTGACGCCTTGGACAAATGACAATACTCCCAATGCCCTGTGCTTCCTCCTCTGTGAACACTTGCTGTAACAGGGGGATATTCCACTAGTTACTATCAACATCGAAAAGGTCACAAACTCGTGCTTCCTGGGGCAAAAGACGAACAGGTGTCTGGACGGTGACAATATGGGTGAAAGGAACCCACTAATCATGCCAAATTTTTATCCTTTTTCCATCTCCTACACGCCATATCATTCCTTTGGACAAAAGGTGTTTGGCATTCCAGATGCTTCGCCAAGCATATGAAAGCTTTGAACACAATCTAGAATCAAGAAAATTGTTGCTTGGAAAATATTTCTCTTTCAGGATTCACGCCACCAGGGATCCAGGGTCTCTTATAATTCTCGCCCCCTACTTTGCCAACAAAGCCTGATTAAAGCACTCCAGATCACGGTACCCTAGTCCTGCTTATGATTTTGCTCTGCCCATCTTCTCCCAGCTCAACCAAGCTGTTCGAGAATGGTTCTCCTTATACCCCCACCAAAACCTCATCATCAAAGAGTTTATTCTCCCGCACAGCATTTTTGGGAGCAGAAAAATGCTCATTGTGTATGTTGGTATTGCCTGGATAACCGCTTTTAGGAGCACTTCTTTCCATGCCTGAGTCAAGAACTTCTCCTTCCAGCCATTTAACTTGTCTTCAATTCTCCCTTGGATATTCTTGAATGCTTTATTACGGGATTTACCAACAAGGACAAGAAGCCCCAAGTATCTCTTATAAATGTTGGTAGGGTTCACTCTCGCAGCAAAAATAATAAGGTCATGGGTCTCTTGAGGTGTGTTTCTAATGAAGAATAGAGAGGTTTTTTCCCTATTAAGCCGTTGTCCAGAGGGCCATTCATATTCAAAAAGCAGTTGTTGAGTTGTGTGCCATTCCCAGATGTTTGCTTTGCAGAAAAGCAGGTTGTTGTCCGCGAAAAAGAGGTGACTTATTCTAGTCCCACCACTTGAGATAGGTAGACCTGTAAACTCTTGTGCCAATTCTGGCTTTCTCAATAAAGAACTCAACCCTTTAGCACAAAGGATGAACAAGTATGGGGATAGAAGGTCTCCCTGACGAATTCCCCTGGATGGTATGATTCTGCCATATGCCTATCCATTAATCAAAATGGAGAAAGTCACTGTTTGTACGCAAGTCATAATCATCTGAATCCACCGATCAGCAAACCCAAGCGTGTGCATCACCTCTTCTAAATATTGCCACTCAACCCGGTCATAGCCTTTGCTCATGTCCAACTTCAAGGCCATGAACTCCTCCCTTCTTTTCATTCGCCTATCTATCGTCTATAAATCTTCAAAAGCCACCAAAATGTTATCACTGATAAGCCCTCCAGCAATGAATGCACTTTGGTTCAGTGCGATTACATAAGGCAGCACCTTCTTTAGTCAGTTGACAAGTACCTTTGAAATGAGTTTATAACATACATTGCATAGACTTATTGGGCGATATTCTGTGACACAGACAAGATTTTGCTTCTTGGGAATCAAGGCGACGAGTGGAATTTATGGTGAGATCAAAGTCTCCTCCATTCAAAAATTCCAACACTGCTCTGCCCACATCACCACCAACCGTGTTCCATGACCTTTGATAAAAACAAGCCGCAAATCCGTCCGGCTCGAGGGACTTCAAAGGGTGCATTTGTCTCAATGACAATTGAAGTATGTGACTTATAATCACAATTTAAGTATTAATGTATTTTTTTAACAATTTTTTTTTTTTGTTTACACGTCCACACAAGGGAATGAGAAGGATGATTCGAAATAGTGACTTCCACTTCATAATGCATGGTCAACCATCGATTGAGTTACCCATTGAGGACGTATTTTTTGAAAAATGTTTTGATTATTTTTTTAACCATTTTTTTTGAACCATTTGTAACAATTTTTTAAAACTGAACCATATGACATCATTTTTTTTTTTAAGGAAAATCATTCTTATCTCATTAATAGAAGAATCAAGAGCATTAAAACTCTTACAATCATAGAACATAACGTTCTGAAAGATCATAGCCGAAGCTAAAAGATCAAAGTCTTAACTAAAAGATTACACATCAAAGACGCCAAACATCCGCTAACCTATAACTAATCTTCAGTTGGAATAACAGATCTGCGCTAGGCAGACACAAACTAATGCATAGGTAGCTCTTATTCCTCGACCCTGGATCAAAAGGACCCCATGCCGACACACATCCTCCTGAACCCGAAAGCCAGGATATCGTTCACATCCACAACCCCAGGGGTTTGGACCAAAATAACAAGCGAGTAGATCAAGAGAGAGGACATGGCCTTATTACAAGTAGCAAGAAAAACAAGAAAAATACAGGAAAAATTAAAGCAATACAACTAAAAATTTAAAAATAGGAGCACACTAGGCGGATGACAGCAGCCGGAAGAAAAGCCGATCGCGTGCTTGCCGGAAACCGATGCGTAGATGGCGTTGGAAGCACATCGCGATGGGGACGCGTGAAAAGACCCAGTAGAAGACAGTAAACGGCAAAGCTGGCGCAGGGAGGAGATCGGCGGCGCACTCAAGGAATTGGGGGGAAGTTTGAGTGAATCCCCCATGAGCGGCACCCACAAGGTGTGCCCAAACAAACACCTAGCAAGAAAAAATAAACAAGCAAACAAAGAACAATAAGAGGGAAAAGAAAGCGAAATCCGAAAACAAACACAAAAAAGAAAAGAAACACATATCAGAGAAGAGAGGGAGGGAAGGAAAATGGAGAAGGGAGGGGGGAATAGATCAAGGAAAGAGAGGGGGAAAGAGAGGAGGGGGGAGGGGGAGAAACCCCTCTCCCTCAGCTATGCGGCACTTCCTTAAGCTCTGCTAGGGTTTTGGGACCATATGACATCATTTTACAATTAAACCATTTTTAAAAAAAAAATTAATTGAAGGCAAAACTAGGTCGTTGTGCACTTCTATATATTCACCTCTTCTTCTATACCCTAAACCTAAACGAAAATCACTCAGCCTCTCACCGTCTCACGGTCACGCTGTCACTCTGCATCTCTCTCCCAGTCTCTCGTCTCCGGCTGTCTCTTCTCTCGTCTCTCTCTCGCTGCCGTCCTCGCCTCGCCGTCTCTCACCGATTTGGTGGATCTCGACGGTAAGGTCCACCAGCTCCCCTGCTCCATCAAGTACGACGGCCCTTCCTCTGTTTCCCACTATTTCAAACCCAAACCCACTGGTAATCTCCACCATCCCTCTCTCTCTCTCTCTCTCTCTCTCTCTCTCTCTCTCTCTCTCTCACTCTCTGCTTTTGTTAGATTCTCTGAAATTTGTGCTCTTCGGTAAATGGAAAGGGATTGAGGTGGAGGGTTTAGAGGTGCAGGAAGCCTATTTCAGAGGAAGGAAGTTGCAGGGAACGGTCATTCCAATTCCACCGGGGTATTCTGTTCTCGAGCCCGAGCTCGAGCAGGGTTCCAATCCTGTCAAGCCGAGCTCCATTTTCAGGCTCGTGCCAAGCTCGAGCCTGAGCCTGAGCCTAATCAGTCAGATGTTTATTCCACCATCCTGGAAAAGTCTACAATATGGAAGTTCTTCTTTTGGGGAGGGGGAGGGGGAGGGGGAGGCTTTACAAATTTTTGTAGCACTTAGACCAATAATTGGCAAACCACATAAGCCACACTCTCCATTAGGCTTCAAGTGGAAGAAGCCAAGCTAAAGAAAACTTCCACTGCTGGCATGGCCCATAGTAGCATGAATTATAAGAGCTGAAATAGTTGTAGGCCCTTCAGGTAACCATACATAAACAGGCAATTGGGCAGATTTAGGATTGGCACCAAAAAATAAAAGGAAAGTGCAGAAAGGGACGAGTAGAAAATTAACTTCAGTGGTAGTGCTGCCCCTTAAGGGAGAGTATCCGGAGTTGTTTAGCATTCAGTCCTCTAATGGCTTTACTTAGTGGGGCATTAATTTGTTAGAGTAGTGCATGATTGGGAGTTGGAATTCTTTACTTCATACTTCGATCAGTTGTATTCCATCAGATTGAGATAGGATAGTAAAGACATGTTTTATTGGATCCCCTCCAAGAGAGGACGGCTTGAGGTTAGCTCGTTCCATGATAGCACTCATTTCCCTTGGAGGTGCATTTGGCAAAGTAGGCGCCTTTGAGAGTGACTTTCTCTTTTGTTTGGCCACTTTAGGTAAGATCTTCACTTTGGATAACCTAAGGAATCGGCATATCAGTATGGTTGATTGATGCTGTTTGTGTAAGAAGAGTGGAGAAACCGTTGACCATCTCTTACTCCTTTGTGAATTAGTTTGTGCATTATCAAACTTTATCTTTGGCTTAGCGTGGGTCATTCGCTTGTAGGAGAGGGAAGTTGTCTGGAAGATGATTTTGCTATGCTTGATGTGGTGTATTTGGAGAGAAAGAAATGATTGAAGTTTTGAAGATAGAGAGAGGACGGTTGCGGAGTTGAAAGCCTTCTTCATTAACTCCCTTTTCCAATGGAAGGCTGCCTATAATTGTTTTCATATTTCTAGCTTTCGTGATTTTTTTTTTTAATCTTTTATATTTTTTTGGTTAGATGTGTCTTTTGTATTTGTCATGTGTTCTTGGGTGCGTCCTTTAATTTTAATGAAATTCAATTATTTTAAATAGAAAATTACCTTATTTATTGTAAATCAAGTTGTTGAATACTCCAAACACCTGCAACTAGAAATTGCTAGTTATCCATTGAAAACAAGTCATTTACTCTAGAGGGTATAGTTTCATCAATCATCCTAAAGTTACTTTTAGTAATGCTAGGTGCTTTATTTCTAATTGCTTTGGGGATGCACCGCATCCAGTGTGTGTTAATTTTACGATACGACACTCGAATGCATATCATAGTACAAACATATATACTTATTTTCTGGTAAAATATTATGAAATGAGTCATGTTACTTTTATTGCAATGCACAGTATATTTGCTGTTGTGTGAAACTGCAACTTATGGTTTATCATCACATTTGTGGCACAGGGTACGGATCTATTCTTTCTTTGTAATTGAATATGGCCAGTGGTCCGGCATCGTTTTCAGATATAGGCAAAAAAGCAAAAGGTATCTCCTCTATGAAATCATTATATATGGTGTATTGTTATGTGTTTGTCGTGGGCTGAATATTTGGTGATATGGGTGGTAGAACACTTTCTCATTGGATTTTTACTTCTGTTTCATTTCTTTGCAATTTACCTGAAGTTTGGACAAACATAATTTGCAAGTGCACATGCAGTAGAACTTTTTTATAATGCATTATTTACCATTTTCTATAAATGTTAGATTTGTGGAGATGAGGAGCATCTTAAATTTTTGTTTAGAAGTGACTGTAGGTTGCAACAATGCAAGGGTAGCAGCACTTTGTAACAGTGATAGTTTCGGCAGCATATTTTAAATATTTTATTGTGAGGATGGCATTTATATTCTTCTCAGACTTCTCTGGTTGGCAATTTTTTTTTCTTTTCTTTCTTTTTTCTTTGGGGTTGGGGAGCAATGGAAATGATAATCTGTCAATAGTAAACCTCCCGGAATGTGGTGACAAGACTAAATGTGATCAGGTATCGTAATTTACAGATCTGCCCATTTAGATAGTACGCCCTAATCAGGTCTTATGGCTCTTATCCATTTTGTCTAATTTACTGCGAGTTGCATCTGATGAACAGCTGACATATTTGTTTATCAAGTTGTGACTAGAAAGACATGTCCCTCTAAAGCTAAGTAGATCTGCAAGGGTTTCAACTCCTGACTGATGTGAAGTACCCAAGCTTGAAATTAAGAGTTTAAAATTGCTGAGCTTGTTTCTGGAGGTTTTGTTCCAGCAAACAAGTACTAATATAAGTGGGAAAGTGATGTAAATGATTGGTACGTAAATTGTGGTGTAGAGTTTATAGAAGTTGACCCCATATAGATTTGATTAAGTGATAATTACTTGAAATGGGGAAAGGAAAAAGGAAAAGAAAAGTTTAATAATTAAATATTTTTAACAAGGTCTGAGGCCTAGCAATTATGCAATTCTTATTTTGAAATATGTCACATAAAGTGATTGGGATTATAAACTTTGGCACTAAAAACATGTCTAATGAATAGAAGGTGGTAAGTTACATATTTGAAAACTTCAGATTAAGTTATCAGTGTTTCTATTAAGTAATGAGAGTTATGCATCATGGTTCTTGATGAAAACCATTGTCAAAGAAACTTGAATATATTTTTAGATTATGCATCAACTTGAAAACCTATATGAAGGAACCATCATTCCACTATCAAGAGCCTTAAATCTACATTTGTGTTTCCATGAAATTTAATGCAGAAGATTTAAAACTTTGCAGTACCGTGCTTTGTCAATTTTAATCTTGTTAAATTTTGACCTCTATGCAGACCTACTGACCAAGGATTACAACTTCGATCACAAGTTTACCCTGTCATTGCTGAGCTCCACTGGGCTGGTATGTCTGATCCTACTTTCTGTCTTTAGGTTCCCTATTTAAAACCTACGCTTTTGGTTATGGTAGTTTGACTACTTTACTAGGAAGATTTGACCTCTCTGCTTTAATTTGCTGTTGGTTCTAATTTTTTATGCAATGATGATGCCACTTAAGTTCTTGGTTTTCTGTTTTTGGGAGGAATTACCTAAGATCCATTGTTTCATGTATGTGTTTATTTCTCTCTTGTGGTGATCAGAAATCAATTAAGAATTAAATAATGAATCTCATGATAATTTCCTGGGTCTGCCTCCTTTTTCCATCTCCTATTCATATACCCTAAGAAATCCTTTTACACTGTTGTTTCATGTAACACCCCTTTATAACGCCCTAGAAAAAAGTGCTAACCGCATCTGCCCTATCACCCCAAAAGAACTTGTCAATTTGAAGCTTTCCTATAATTTTATAAAGCCCAGTTTTACCTAGTAACTAGGCAATGTGAGACTTTCCGCTCATGACTATCTTTATAAACCACCCAGTTTCACCTAGTAACTAGCTTTCCTAGAATTTCTTATAAAGCCCAGTTTCATCTAGTAACTAGGCAATGTGAGATTTACCACTCATGATTCTCTTTATAAACCATTCACTTTATGTGTGCTATTCATATTTCCAATATGAGGCCGGGGTGTTACATTTTAGGTGATTGATATATTTAAACTGTCACAGTCCATATTATTGTTAGTTTTTGCTCTAGTTTTGGAGTCTTAACCATGACAGGACAATTTCAGGCTAGGACTAGAGAAATAAGGTGCTAAAAATCCAGTGAATTTGGCTTTTAACTGGTCTACTCTCGCTCCCTATCTACTGAGCCAGAAAAAAGAAATTATGGAACAAAATTAGTTAAATCAGAACTTAGAATTTTTATAAGAGATGCTGATGTATCTTTTATTGTTTCTTTTAATACCAGGATGTGAGATTTTGTGCATCCTTCCTAAGATGATAACGTGGTATTAACTTTTTGGCTTTTTAGTCAATTATTCTTTTGTATATAAGTCTCGAGAAACATGGTAAAAGATTTGGATGGTTGAATGATTTAGGTCATCTAAAGAGATTGGACATAGCATCCCTGATGCTGAGTTCTGGCATAATAAAGGAAAGTGTGAACTTCTCAGACGCAAGAAGATTTGAAGGAAAAAAAAAAAAAAAGAATTGACAAAGGGTTGCTTTACTTGTCATCATCACTAAATGTTGGAAGATTTTGGCTTTCTATGTCTTTCCATTTTAATGACTTAAAAATAGTGACGAGGAAAATGCTAGCTTTTTATGTTTTTTTAAAAATATATACTTATCAAAAAATAGTGACGAGGAAAAATATAAATGCAAACAGTAGGTCGAATTTTACCATTATAATTCCAGTTTCAGAGTTAAATCACTTTTTTTTTTGGTGATCTTGTCTTGAATATTGAATAGTAATCTATGATTCGAGAATATTCAGTGGTTGAAGCATAAAATCATAATGTGTTATATTGGATTTCACATGTAGATGTGAATCTGTTATACGTTCTTATGCTGTTTTATTTTTGTCCTTTTTTAGAAAAAACTGTACTGTGCTCCACACATATGCTACAACAAGAAGACCTTTTCCAAGAGTCGGTTCA
>NC_081548.1:17767592-17778980 GCF_901000735.1 Corylus avellana | reverse complement strand
TAGCAACCCAGATTTTTTTAAAGTCTTATTTTAGAGATATTAAATTGATGCTATGATTATATTAATATTCATATTAGGTAATGGCATTTACTTTGAGGTTGAGATATTTATTGATGATATTAGGTAATAATATTTATTCTTGAGGAATTTATTAGATCTTATGAATATTATTGGAATGAATATTGATTTGAGGTTATTATATCATGATGATGTTTTTATATTGATTATTTTATTGGGAGATTTAAGAGATATGATAATTGATGATTGATTGGTATAATTTGGAGTATGATTGTAATAATTGGTGATATAATAAGATAGTAAATGGTAGGTATAAGGATGGTAGAATAAGAAGGTAGAATAGTATAGGGTTGGTGAAATAGTATATGGTTGGTGGAATAGTGTAGGGTTGGTGAAATAGTATAGGGTTGGTGGAATAGTGTAGGGTTGGTGGAATAGTGTAGGGTTGGTGGAATAGTATAGGGTTGGTGAAATAGTATAGGGTTGGTGAAATAGTGTTTGATTTTCTCCTATAAATAGAGCTCTTCTCCTTCACAATTTTCACAACTCATCTCCTCTCTCATCTCTTGCATATATTCTTCCTTCTTCCGCTTTTTACTCGGCCTTTCTTCTTTCTAAGAGTGTTTACTCAGAACAGAGAGAGAAAGGGCGAGACCAAGCGCTACAAGAAAGAAAGAACACAAGAGAAACCGAGAGTGAGATGGGAAATTTAAGACAGAGAGCTGAAGAGGAAGAAAGAAAGTTTAGGCGAGAGAGAGAGAGAGAGAGAGAGAAAGTCAGTAAAGGGATTGTTATGGGTATGGACCAACTGCAGCAGAACGGGTTTCAAGTAATTACCTTTGATGATCCATTCATGTAATCCACTGTAAGTATTTTTACTTACTGAGTATGATATTGATATCCAATAATACGAATTTTTGTGGTTTTATAACTTGTCTAACATTTTGCTATATATGATTCAACAATGATTTATATTATCGGAAATCAATTGACTCACTACTTCACAGTTTTTGTAGTGTTTGCAGGAATGGAAAATCAAGGTAATTATGCAGCTGTGATTAAGAGATTCATATTGAGATGTACAGAGATTCCAAGTTGGTTAAGTTTTGTCGAGAGTTTAGACTGTCGGATAGATTTGTATAAATGCCTTGTACGACATAGCCTTGGGTATTCATGTATGGAGAAAAGTATTTTTTTTGTATTGATAATTACAGTTTTTCCGCTATATGAGATACGAGATGTTACAATAATGGTATCAGAGCCACCTAGTAACGCCAGGTCATGTGGTATTGAAGCACTGCATGACGTTTTAAGAGGGGGAGTTTGTGACACCCCGGTCCCATATTGGGAAGATGAGAAGAAGCCCACATTGAGTGGGTAGTTTATATAGATAGTCATGGGTGCTAAGTCTCACATTGCCTAGTTACTAGGTGAAACTGGGCTAGAAATATTGGGATGTTACAAATGGTATCAAAACATTACCCAGCCTGAGATGGTGGGAGGTTGCACAAGCCTATGAGGGTCGCTAGTGGACACACGTTGGTGATGCCAAAAGTGGGTTATATTATAATGGTGTCAGTTAAGACACAATGAAATGTATAAGGGCCAAAAGTTAAGGGCCGAGAATGAAGAAATTCCCTGAGGATTGTCAACGGTGACACTGGTGCCCAAGAAGAGTGCTTGTAGAATCTCACATCGCCTGGGTATGGAATATGTTATGATATTTATTTATGAACAGATTGAATTTAAAAATTTTTTATAGTAACTTGAGTAAGTTATGGTTCAAATGTGATTTGTTTTTAATTTGGGTTGCTCAATTTGAAGATAGGTGGTAATTTATGGGCTTTAATTTCGAGGACGAAATTCTAATAAGAAGGGAAGATTGTAGCACCCCAGATTTTTAAAGTCTTATTTTAGAGATATTAAATTGATGCTATGATTATATTAATATTCATATTAGGTAATGGCATTTACTTTGAGGTTGAGATATTTATTGATGATATTAGGTAATAATATTTATTCTTGAGGAACTTATTAGATCTTATGAATATTATTGAAATGAATATTGATTTGAGGTTATTATATCATGATGATGATTTTATATTGATTATTTTATTGGGAGATTTAAGAGATATGATAATTGATGATTGATTGGTATAATTTGGAGTATGATTGTAATAATTGGTGATATAATAAGATAGTAAATGGTAGGTATAAGGATGGTAGAATAAGAAGGTAGAATAGTATAGGGTTGGTGAAATAGTATAGGGTTGGTGGAATAGTGTAGGGTTGGTGGAATAGTGTAGGGTTGGTGAAATAGTATAGGGTTGGTGGAATAGTATAGGGTTGGTGGAATAGTATAGGGTTGGTGAAATAGTATAGGGTTGGTGAAATAGTATTTGATTTTCTCCTATAAATAGAGCTCTTCTCCTTCACAATTTTCACAACTCATCTCCTCTCTCATCTCTTGCATATATTCTTCCTTCTTCCGCTTTTTACTCGGCCTTTCTTCTTTCTAAGAGTGTTTACTCAGAACAGAGAGAGAAAGGGCGAGACCAAGCGCTACAAGAAAGAAAGAACACAAGAGAAAACCGAGAGTGAGATGGGAAATTTAAGACAGAGAGCTGAAGAGGAAGAAAGAAAGTTTAGGCGAGAGAGAGAGAGAGAGATAGTCAGTGAAGGGATTGTTATGGGTATGGACCAACTGCAGCAGAACGGGTTTCAAGTAATTACCTTTGATGATCCATTCATGTAATCCACTGTAAGTATTCTTACTTACTGAGTATGATATTGATATCCAATAATACGGATTTTTGTGGGTTTATAACTTGTCTAGCATTTTGCTATATATGATTCAACAATGATTTATATTGTCGGAAATCAATTGACTCACTACTTCACAGTTTTTGTAGTGCTTGCAGGAATGGAAAATCAAGGTAATTATGCAGTTGTGATTAGAGATTCATATTGAGATGTACAGAGATTTCAAGTTGGTTAAGTTGTGTCTAGAGTTTAGACTGTCGGATAGATTTGTATAAATGCCTTGTACGACATAGCTTTGAGTATTTTTGTATTGATAATTACAGTTTTTCCGCTATATGAGATGAGGTTGTTACACTCTTGGAGTTGGGACTATAAATATGTTATCTTTTGGCAAAGTCTCTTTATCATTTTTTTAATAAAATAATCGCATGGCTTCCTTTATTGTTTTTTCTTCTCCTTAAATGAAGTCAAGAAAGAACATCTTCTTCTCTCTTTTTGCCTTCCACTACATCAATTTATACCCAATGATATACTTCATTTATTGGCTTCATCCTAAATTAAAATAAAAATAAAAATAATGTAGTACTTTTTTTTCGAACAAGTATTACTTTTTTGATAAAATAGTTTACCATGAATGTTTTTCTTTATCATATTATAGAGTAATATTTTAGACTCCTTTATCTAAGAGAATTATGTTTTTGATTTAAAATAAAATTTTATTCTTGGCATTTTTCATTTGACGATAAGGTTTTGAGATGTACCATATTTTTGGTTAAATAATAAATATAGCATTGCTCTAATGGGGTTCGTTAGGAAAGTTATTCCCCAATATGATAAAGGAAATGTTATGTGTTCTTCTAGTGTTATTTTGATATCCTCTTAATTGTGATGTGGCTTTTAAAATCACCAATAGATTAAAGTCAATGATAATAATTTCAAATTCAACGATAATTTTAAAAGCCACATCACAGTTGGAAAGACACCAGGAGAACACTTGAAGAACACCTAGTATTTCCCCATATTTTGTTCGATTTGCTAGCAATCCCAACTAAAAATTGCTAAAGTTCTGAATCTATATTACAAGAGAAAATATGGTTACTGTTAGTGGCTATTGGCTAAAATCACTAACTATAACTACTTAGGCGATTAGTAAAATTGGATAACCGTTTCCGCTAACCGCGTTTTAAAAGGAAAAGAGAGAAGGAGAAAAAAATTAAAAAAAAAAAAAGAGAGAAAAAACCAAAACCACATTGTTTCTATGGTAATATGGTAATACCCTATTGCATACGACGTCGTTTCATGCATACATATATAGGCGGTTAGCAATTAGCAATTTTTCCAAATCATAAAATCACTAATCGCACAGACCTAAGTGGTCAGTGATTTTTTTTCTAAACACCTTAAAAAATGCTTAGACATTTAGGTGGTTAGTAGTTAATTGCGGCTATTTCAGCCCTTCTGCTATATATATATGTTTTACAAGGAATTCTTATATCAGAAATGCTAGGTGTTCTTCTAGTATATTCCTGGTGTCCTCCTAATTGTGATGTGGCTTTTATATGTGAGAGTTCGTTTGAGGCTCACTTGCTTTATACAGTTGGACAGGTTGTCGAAAACCTATTAGGAAAGGCGAGTCGCATAAATACTTTCTCACATTTATTATCAAAATCATTAGTAATTCAAACTGCAAAATTATTAAAATCTCCAACCAAAACGTACATTATTCCCACATCTTGGGAGTTGGGACCTTTTGATTTTGGAAGGTACCTAGATGCTCCAAGGTATGCTTGCAAAAAAAATTTGGCTCATCCATTTAATTTGCTAATTGGTCTAAGAATCTCCCAATCTTTGACGGCTTGACGACATTTATGGACATCGCTCATTATGTACAAATTTTGGTCCAAGATTCTAACTTTTGACTATAAAATAATTAATGGTCAATTTTTGTTAACAAACATATTCTTGGGTTTTGGTAGCCTAACAAGCAATCACCACGATGGCGGACAAAATTATATGCCATGTGGATCTCAATCTCGGTGTATAAAAAAGATAAATACTTTTTTTACATTATGGTGTCCATCTAGCGAATCTCAATCTCCGCATATAAAAAAATAAGGGTAAATTCACTTTATCCCCTTAAAGTTTCAGGGATTTTTCAATTCGAATCCCAATGTTTAAAAATTGACAATGTACCCCCTTAATGTTTCAAAAAATTTCAATTCAGACCCTCCGTTACTAATTTTCATTTAATTGGACAGAAATCATCTCACGTGGGATTTTGATACCCTCTATTATAAGTTTGCCCTCATTAAAACCTATGAAATTACGTAATTATCCTCAATTTCATAGGTTTTAATTAGGGTAATTTCGTAATTTCATAGGTTTAAATGAGGGCAAAATTGAAATAGAGGGCATCAAAATTCGACGTGAGATGCATGTGGGATGATTTCCATCCAATTAGACGAAAATTAGTAACAGAGGATCTGAATTGAAAATTTTTGAAACATTAGGGGGGTGCATTGCCAATTTTTAAACATTGGAGTTCGAATTGAAAAACTCCTGAAACTTCAGGGGGGTAAATTGAAATTTTCCCCAAAAGATAAATACTTTTTTTACATTATGGTGTCCATCTCGCGTATATTTTCGCTAATTTGACATGCCTCATCCGCCATTGAGCATTTCTCATGTAAAAAAGACTATAATATGACTTTTGCTTTTTATTTAAATGGGAGAATATGACATTAATATAGAAATTATATGTGAAAATTTTAGAAATTTGGCGAAAGTCTACATATCCTCTCAAACTACCACCCAATTGATAATATTTTCTCCAATCTTTCAATTGCGGTAGTGTCATTTTCATACTACCAAAAATTGTCAATGTCCCCTAGTGACGAAAATAACCTTAATAATAATTTTTTTTTTAAAAAAAAAAGGAGTGGGAATTTTAAAAAAAATTCCCAAACTTTTCTTTTTACGAATTTATAGGAACATTTATGTCTTTTTGACAAATATTTAGGGTTCTTTTTGCCTTTTAGTTGGCCTTAGAAAGGACATTATCAATTTTTTGATAGTTTAGGAGGGAGGGACATTGTCAATTAAGTAGTAGCTAGTTTGATGGGATATATATGGACTTTTCCCAAAAAATTATTGATTAATTAGGCACATGATCCAGCTTGATTACATTATTATTATTATTATTATTATTATTATTATTATATATTTGTGTGTATACTTGTAGATATTAAAACTTAATGAAAAAGAGTCATATTAATCATTCAAAAATACGCTACAAGAAATTTACTCATCAGGGGCGATTGTGTAGTCGACTCTAATGCTTGTATATTAGCGTCGACTCTCAACAGTCAACGCTAATGTACAACTATTAACGTCCACATTTCAGTGGACGCTACTACGTCGACGCTAACATACTAGCGGGAATTATACCATAGGAGGGAAAATTATTAACGGCGACAATATAACTATTAGCATCCACTCATCAGCGTCCACTAATAGTGGACGCTAATAGTCATATATATAAATAAATTAATTAATTGTCCTCAATTGAAAGTGGGTGCTGATGATGGAGCATTAGCGTCCACAAAGTTGACCCTAAAGATCTTATAAAAAAACAAAAAAAAAAAACAAATTAAACTAAAAGTTTTACAGCGTCCACTATGATAGTGGACTCTAATAATTGATCATTAGCGTCCACTAATGTGGACACTAATGGTCTTGTAAAAAAATAAAAAAATAAAAAACAAATTAAACTAAAAGCTCAACAACGTCCACTAGAAGTGGACGCTGAAGATATATCATTAGATAGTGGACGCTAATGGTCTTGTAAAAAATAAAAAACAAATTAAACTAAAAGCTCAATCCACTAGAAGTGGACGCTAAAGATATATCATTAGCGTCCACTATGATAGTGGATAGCAATAATTGATCATTAGCGTCCAAATGAGTGGACGCTAATGGTCTTGTAAAAAAATAAAAAAATAAAAAACAAATTAAACTAAAATCTCAACAGCGTTCACTAGAAGTGGACGCTGAAGATAAATCATTAGCGTCCATTATCATAGTGGACGCTAATGGTCTTGTAGAAAATAAAATAAAAAAAAAAAAAAAAAAACAAATCAAACTAAAAGCTCAACAACGTCCACTAAAAGTGGACGCTGATGATATATTAATAGCGTCCACTATGAAGATGTGGCATTAGCGTTCACTTTAGTGGACGCTAATAGTCTTGTAGAAAATAAATAAACAAATAAAAAACAAATAAGAGTTGAAGATTATAGGTTCAATTGAACATCTAAAAATGATAAAATGTCCTTTATACCCTCAAAACTTTTAGAAAATTATAAATTTTCTCTTAATTTGATATTAAAATTAATTTTAAAAAATGAAAAAAAAAAAAAAATTAATTTATTGTAGTCATGCAACAAACTTCACACAAATTGGAGATTCGATTTAACATCTGATCGATCCTAGTGAATTAGTTCGATTGATCGTGATAAGATTAAATGATTGATCAAACTTGATACAAATTGAAGGTTCGATCGAACATCCGATCAATCCTAATGAATTAGTTTGATTTATCACAATAAGATCAAGTGACAATCAAATTGAAACAATTGAAATTAAAGGTTCATTCAAACATCCGTTTGATCTTAGTGCATTTGTTCGATCAATCATGATAGGATCAAATGATCAATCAAGCTTGAAACAATTGAAATTGAAGGTTTGATCGAATATCCGATCAATCATAATGAATTAGTTCGATTGATCGTGATAAGATCAAATGATTGAAACAATTGAAATTGAATGTTTGATCCGATTGGTCCTAGCTAGTGCATTTGTTCAATCGATCATGATAAGATCAAATGATCGAACAAACTTCAAACAAATTAAATGTTTGATCGAACATTGAATTGAACTCTAAGCATTTTATATTATATTAGTGCATTAGTTATATTGATCGAGATACAATCAATAGAACTTGATATGATTGAAAGTTCAATCGAGCATCTGATAAAGTCAATTTCGATCGATACTAGTACATATTAGTATGATCGATCGTAATGCGATTAAATGATCTATTAAACTCTTTGGATTTTGTATTATCTTTATATATTAGTTATATCAATAGTGACAAGTTCAAGAATATTTCTCCCATCGAACATCGAATTTGATGCAATATCCCTCTTCATTCGGGTTTGGCGTTAAACTGTTAAATTACTACATTTCTTAAAAATTTAAGCTAATAATTAATTATAAGATAAATATCACCTTAATGATCTTTTATACTAAAAATGTATTAACTTTAAATTTGTAGTTAATATTTTAATAATAAAAACATATTTAATATTTCACTCATAGAACATATAATTTGACGCAATATCTCCCGCCATTAGGATTTGGCGTTAAAATGTGAAATATATATTATCTTAAAATGTTCAATTATTAATTAATTATAAGATAAATATCACATTATTAATTAATTATAAGATAAATATCACGTCAATTATCTTTTACTCTTATACCTTTATAAAATTCTAAATTTACCCTTAATTTTAATTAAAATTATTTTTAAAAAATTAAAATAACTTTTAAATTTTTTTTTTTTTGAAGAATTAAAAATAAAAAATAAAAAAATTCCAGGTGACCCAATACTGGGTCACCCGTGACCCACCTGGGTCACAAGGTGATCCAGCAGTGAGTCATAGCTTTGGGTCACCCGTTAATTATTTTGGCACTGGCGGCACAAAACATTTTGGCGCTGCCTTAATTTCCTTTTCGCTAATTTTCTTTTCCCTCTTTCTCCTATTCTACTTGGTCTCAGCAGATAGAATTTTCCCTCTTCTTCGTCTCTCACCTTTCCCTCTTCTTCATCTCTCACGTTTTCCTCTGATAAATCGGCGCTCACGTTGGGTCTCTTCATCTTCTTCTTTGATCTCTCACATTCTCCCTCTGATCTCCTCTGCAATCCGTGGCCAGCACCCTAGAACCCGAAGGTTTGTTATTTTGTGTTTTTTAAGATTATAGGAATTTTGTGGGTTTGGATGGTTTTTTGAGTAATCTTGTGGGTTTTTTTTTTGTTTTTTTGTTTGGTTTGTTTTGATTGTGTTTGATCTAAGGGCGTGAATCTTGAAAATATTGTGGCTTTCTGTGGTTGACTTATAAGAATGAAGGTTTCTTGGTTCCTCACTTCCTCTCTGTGGAATCAATGGTTAGTCTTGTTAGTGGAGGACATCTGGAATCTTGACATTTAAGCTCCTCTTTCTTTACAATTTGTCTTTGGTGTCTTCCAACAACGACGACAGGGCTGCTCTATCAAAACCAACACCATCCTAGATAAACGTTAATGGGGTTTAGTTTAAGTTTAACCAACGGCGGCAAGGGCCTCAAGCTACGGGGGACTTCTTTAGGGAAGATATAGAAGTGTCATTTTGACAAACAACTTACCTACGAATACAGAATACAACCAGCCCAATAAAATTAGAGATCTTTTGACAAATCACGAAAGAAAAAGGGTTTTGATTATACCCAAAATTTCCATAAATCCATAATAGCGTCTGCTAGCTGGAGATGCTTTAAACGGGTACTGTTGCATCATGCATGCCAATAGAGCAGAGGGTTACTTGCATGAGAGTGGCTCTAAAAGCTTGTCTACCCACGTGAAGCTCACCAAGCTCCTTTTATATCAGTGTTTTTTTAGCTCAATAAACTTTGTCGGCCTACTTCCTAACAGATTAAGTTTTTCAGGAGGTGATTTATGACACAGTATCACAGGCCAGTAGGCTTGGTCACCCCCATTATATTCAAATTTATTCTGTTGTTCACATGTAAGGTCAGCACTGTTTCAGTATTACTGAATTGGCCTCCATGTGAGAAGAGCTGTTATTTGAGGTGGGAGTGGATGCTGAGGCTGCAATGGAAGCTGATTGTGTGCTGTGTAGATTTGTTGTTTGGCATAGTGTAAAGACAACGGATTGATCTGTACAGTTTCAAATGTTTGTGCAGATAAGTTGCTGTCTTGTGTTTTTTGAAATTTGGTTAGAATGTCTGAGTTGATTTTTTGGAATTGTAAAGTTGATACTGTTGTGGTTTCTGAATTGTAAATGTTGTGTGGCTAGTAGTAGCAGAGTTGTATAGAGGCTGCTGTTTTGCTAGTATAGTAGGCTGATTGTTAGCTTTTGGTTCTGTCGTGTTTATAATGGTACTTGTAGTCTTTTGTTAGGTGCCGTTTATGGCATCGGGGGATCTAGCAGGATTTTGCAGTGTGCTGTATTCTTTGTTTGTTATTAACATAAAATTCATTCGTCCAAAAACAAAAAAAGAGTGATGAAGTTAATTGAACACAAGTTTGTTTCTTATTTGTGGAATGGTTCCGATGTCATAGCTTCTTGAGCTAAAGTAGCATGGGATTTACTTTGTGTACCTAAAAATTCACATGACAAATCCCTGTCAGCTTCCCCAAATTGTTGACCTGCAAAAATTCACATGACAAATCCCTGTCAGCTTGACGCTGTTTTTGTATATATTTTCACACCACTTATTCTCCTTGGACTCTATTCGTTTGCAGCCTCTGCTCCACTGTACCGCTCAGGACAGCAGTGAATCCTTCACACACACACACTCTCTCTCTCTTTTAACCCCATTCGGCTGTCAAATTTTGGCAGTCAAGCGTTGGACATATATTAAAAAATAAATAAATAAAAATTTGTTATTTTTTTTAATTAAATTATTATGAGTTAATATTTAATTTTTAATGTCTCAAAATTGATTTTTTTGATTCAAACATAAAATTTAAGAGTAGAAGGTTAACTTTTTAGGGATTATATCACCCAAAAAAGAATTCTATCATCTTAAATTTAGTATTAATGCCTCAAATTTAAATTTTCCTTTAATATCTTTCTTATTCGATTAAAAAAAAAAAAAAACTCAATAAAGCTCCAACAAAAACCTCGGTAAATAGGCCCCATCTCTGCACTCTCATCTCTTCGCAACTCATAAATCCAAAATCCCTTTTTGTTTTTTTCCCTCCTTCCCCCTTTTTAAGATTTCCCCACCTATGCTTTATTCCCAACCCCTCTCTCTCTCTCTCTCTCTCTCTCTCTCCTCTGTCGACAAATTTCCCAGAAGAATTCCAAAGCCCCACATTCTCTATAAATTGAGCAACACCCATCATCTCTCTCAAGTCTCAATACCAAAAGAAAAAGAAATGAAAGAGTATTGGACCTCTCTGGCCTCCCTTCTGGGAGTTTTGGCCTTCTGCCAAACGCTCCTGCAAGTGGTATTCCCGCCGGAGCTCCGGTTCGTCACTTTCAAGCTCTTAAACCGGATCTCCAACTGGTTCTCCTCATACTGCTACTTCGACATCACGGAGATCGACGGCGTCAACACCAACGAGCTCTACAACGCCGTCCAGCTCTATCTGAGCTCCTCCGTCTCCATCACCGGCAGCCGTCTCAGCCTCACCCGCGCGCTCAACTCCAGCGCCATCACCTTCGGCCTCTCCAACAATGACTGCATCGTCGACGCCTACAAGGGCGTCACCGTCATCTGGGAACACATCGTCACCCAGAGGCAATCCCAGACTTTCTA
>NC_081548.1:17756263-17767492 GCF_901000735.1 Corylus avellana | reverse complement strand
CAAAAGAATCAACTAATAAAAAACCATAAATAATTGTGACAACATAAGAGTCCAACTCAATTTCAATTTCTATGTACCTCCTCGGCTGGTGGTCGGTTGCCCGCTTGGTTTCTTAGATGGCGTAACAGAACGGGCAACCTTAGTTTTAACTCGGGGGCTTTTGAAATGTTTTGATTGAGAATGTCCACCTTCTCCACCTTGTCCTTGTACATCTCCATCTTCACGTGCAGCATTAGGTATGTCCTCCATCCCTAAAAGAAACAATCAAATTTGTTGTTAGTCATTCAGGAAGGGAAGGCTAAGTGCTCTCATGATATATTATTTGAAAAAACAATTAAATTAACAAATAAGAAATAAGTATACTACCTTCAGCACGGGGTATTTCATCCACCCCGTCACCTTCTCCATCTCCATCATGAAGGGGAGGCCTAGGTATCTCACCCACCCCGCCACCACCTTCTGCATCTCCATCATGACGGGGAGCCCTAGGTATCTCACCCACCCTGCCACCACCTTCTCCATCTCCGTCATGCTGGGCAGTATTAGGTATCTCACCCACCCCGCTACCACCTTCTCCATGTTGTCCTTCAACAGCTTCAAGAAATAAATGCTCATCTACTATTATAGCACTGTCCACCATATGTTCAACGTATAAATGAACATCTTGTGCTCTGTACTCATCCATAATATTTACAAAATCTACAACGTCTGCATCACTATTTAAAGATATCACTTGATTATGTGGACCATCACCGACATTATACCAACATCTAACGTCACTCATGTATCCTAAGTCACGAACCAACTCTTTGACTTCCCACATACTAAAATAGTCAACATCATAGCCTTTCACTTCATGGACGTCGCCACCAACGTAGTTAAATGGGGTATGGGTCATTGTTCCACCGTGGTGCATGATTATATTGACAGCCATATCTGTAAACATATAAACGAGTGTAAGAAAAAATATAAAAGAGTGTAAGAAAAAATATTTGTCAATACAAGAAAACACAAAAAACAATAATATCTATCTATTGCATGAAATGAAATGATTTAATGATATATATATATATATATATCATTAAAAATTATACATGCATGTTTTGGACTCAAGATGCCCAACTTAAGCTGATTTTGGAAGTTAGGTTGACATAGTTGGCAACCATTCAATTGGGAAAAAAGGACAAAACATAATAGTAATAATAAACATATACTTTTGCACATGCATGTTATAGGTGCAAAGTGCACTTTTCGCTCATTGTTATATGTGGAAAGCTCAACAAATGCATACAATACATGTAAAAAATTTCTCTTTCTATAAGAACCATTAACCTATTCAATGCCTTAAATTATGCAAAAATTCATCAATATACGTAAAAGATGCAGGTTTAAGTTACATTTGCTACTTAATAACTTTCCATAGGATCACTATTTTGCCAAAGTCACCATTACATTATATTAATATACATGTCCATCATGCTTGCTAAATATTAAGAGAATGAGAGATTAGAAACTGTCTAATCTGGAAATGTTATGGAAATGTTAAAGATAAAGTTTCTTTAAAAAGAATTTTAAACAAGCTTATAAATAAATAAGTTTTAGATTATAGTAAATCCCACCAGATTGACATGAAATTTACCATGCACAATAGCATGGAGGGCATGTAATCCAAGAAAGTAGTTGAATATAGGTACAATTATATACACTTGTGAGCGTGAGAGATTAAATCTCATATTGGAAAGCTATCACAAGAGGATATAGACAATTTATCCTAGAAGACAGCTCATGAGATAATAAAACCTTCTGTTTAAGGCAAAATGTGGTTGAGCTAACTACTAAAGGAAAACATTTTTAAATATAAAGAACAGTATATATATATATATATATATACCATCTTCAAATTACTATTTCATTATCAATGCCTCATCCAAATTAAATCCCATAATAAAATAACAGATAAATTAAACACCAAATTTGACTTCTACAAATTCAGAACATCAATCCACTTCTAGAATGAGCACGGTGAGTTGTATATTGAGCAAGTTGAGTTGTACATTAAATGGAAGGAAATTAAGCCCCACAGAAAAAAATTGATAGAATCCCTTCTGCCTAACACGACAAAATCCCCCTTGACCAAACCTGCCAGTGCACACGAAACAACAACTGTCTCATTCCAGGACCACAACCAAGGTGGACCACACCCACTGCCAATCAACACTAATATTGGCTCAAAAGTGCAATATTCGACAGATGTTGGACAAAAAACAAGTTGCGGATGGGGACAGATGTTGGACAAAAAACAGGTTGGGGATGGGGTTTCGACCAAATGCTTCCAACACAACAAAAAAATTCAAAAAACAACTATTAAAGGCTTCCATTTCAGTCAATCAACAAAACCCACAAAGAAATTTCGGAAAATACCTTCGTCGAAACCAGATTTTTCCGATTCAAAATATTGTGATTTGACGGAAACCTAGCCGGAAAAGTGACGCCGAAATGGGTGATTTAACCGGTGGGTACTGTCGCCGGTGGCCTCTGTCGCCGGTGGTTCTGTCTCCGGTGGGTCCTGTCGCCGGCGGCGTCTGCGTCGGTGGGTTGCCGCTTGAGGTGTATCGGGAGGCTGGTATTGTGACCGTATGAAACTTGAGGGTTTCAAAAAAGAAGCCCTCAAGTTTAAGCCAAAACTCACCGTTTTGGATGGTCCAAAACGGTGAGTTTTATATCCTACGTGTCCAATGTGAACACGTAGGATACAAAATTCTACTGAGGTGGACTTAAGTAAAACGGTGCGTTTAACTCAAATAACGGAAGTTAACAAAAATTAACGGTAAGGAGTTTTTAAGTAGTCTCGAGTGACCCAGGGATTAAATTTCCGAAAAAAAATACCCAGGGAGTTTTTAAAAAAAGCGCGTTTACCTAAGGATTTTAGATATGATTTCCCTATCAATTTTTTGATAGTTTAGGAGGGAGGGACATTGTCAATTAAGTAGTAGCTAGTTTGATGGGATATATATGGACTTTTCCCAAAAAATTATTGATTAATTAGGCACATGATCCAGCTTGATTACATTATTATTATTATTATTATTATTATTATTATATATTTGTGTGTATACTTGTAGATATTAAAACTTAATGAAAAAGAGTCATATTAATCATTCAAAAATACGCTACAAGAAATTTACTCATCAGGGGCGACTGTGTAGTCGACTCTAATGCTTGTATATTAGCGTCGACTCTCAACAGTCAACGCTAATGTACAACTATTAACATCCACATTTTAGTGGACGCTACTACGTCGACGCTAACATACTAGCGGGAATTATACCATAGGCGGGAAAATTATTAACGGCGACAATATAACTATTAGCATCCACTCATCAGCGTCCACTAATAGTGGACGCTAATAGTCATATATATAAATAAATTAATTAATTGTCCTCAATTGAAAGTGGGCGCTGATGATGGAGCATTAGCGTCCACAAAGTTGACCCTAAAGATCTTATAAAAAAATTTAAAAAAAAAACAAATTAAACTAAAAGTTTTACAGCGTCCACTATGATAGTGGACTCTAATAATTGATCATTAGCGTCCACTAATGTGGACACTAATGGTCTTGTAAAAAAATAAAAAAATAAAAAAATAAAAAACAAATTAAACTAAAAGCTCAACAATGTCCACTAGAAGTGGACGCTGAAGATATATCATTAGATAGTGGACGCTAATGGTCTTGTAAAAAATAAAAAACAAATTAAACTAAAAGCTCAATCCACTAGAAGTGGACGCTAAAGATATATCATTAGCGTCCGCTATGATAGTGGATAGCAATAATTGATCATTAGCGTCCAAATGAGTGGACGCTAATGGTCTTGTAAAAAAATAAAAAAATAAAAAACAAATTAAACTAAAATCTCTAGTGAACGCTGAAGATAAATCATTAGCGTCCATTATCATAGTGGACGCTAATGGTCTTGTAAAAAATAAAAAAAAAAATAAAAAAAAAATAAAAAACAAATCAAACTAAAAGCTCAACAACGTCCACTAAAAGTGGACGCTGATGATATATTAATAGCGTCCACTATGAAGATGTGGCATTAGCGTTCACTTTAGTGGACGCTAATAGTCTTGTAGAAAATAAAAAACAAATAAGAGTTGAAGATTATAGGTTCAATTGAACATCTAAAAATGATAAAATGTCCTTTATACCCTCAAAACTTTTAGAAAATTATAAATTTTCTCTTAATTTGATATTAAAATTAATTTTAAAAAATGAAAAAAAAAATTAATTTTAATTTATTGTAGTCACGCAACAAACTTCACACAAATTGGAGATTCGATTTAACATCCGATCGATCCTAGTGAATTAGTTCGATTGATCGTGATAAGATTAAATGATTGATCAAACTTGATACAAATTGAAGGTTCGATCGAACATCCGATCAATCCTAATGAATTAGTTTGATTTATCACAATAAGATCAAGTGACAATCAAATTGAAACAATTGAAATTAAAGGTTCATTCAAACATCCGTTTGATCTTAGTGCATTTGTTCGATCAATTATGATAGGATCAAATGATCAATCAAGCTTGGAACAATTGAAATTGAAGGTTTGATTGAATATCCGATCAATCATAATGAATTAGTTCGATTGATCGTGATAAGATCAAATGATTGAAACAATTGAAATTGAATGTTTGATCCGATTGGTCCTAGCTAGTGCATTTGTTCAATCGATCATGATAAGATCAAATGATCGAACAAACTTCAAACAAATTAAATGTTTGATCGAACATTGAATTGAACTCTAAGCATTTTATATTATATTGGTGCATTAGTTATATTGATCGAGATACAATCAATAGAACTTGATATGATTGAAAGTTCAATCGAGCATCTGATAAAGTCAATTTCGACCGATACTAGTACATATTAGTATGATCGATTGTAATGCGATTAAATGATCTATTAAACTCTTTGGATTTTGTATTATCTTTATATATTAGTTATATCAATAGTGACAAGTTCAAGAATATTTCTCCCATCGAACATCGAATTTGATGCAATATCCCTCTTCATTCGGGTTTGGAGTTAAATTGTTAAATTACTACATTTCTTAAAAATTTAAGCTAATAATTAATTATAAGATAAATATCACCTTAATGATCTTTTATACTAAAAATGTATTAACTTTAAATTTGTAGTTAATATTTTAATAATAAAAACATATTTAATATTTCACTCATAGAACATATAATTTGACGCAATATCTCCCGCCATTAGGATTTGGCGTTAAAATGTGAAATATATATTATCTTAAAATGTTCAATTATTAATTAATTATAAGATAAATATCACATTATTAATTAATTATAAGATAAATATCACGTCAATTATCTTTTACTCTTATACCTTTATAAAATTCTAAATTTACCCTTAATTTTAATTAAAATTATTTTTAAAAAATTAAAATAACTTTTAAATTTTTTTTTTTTTGAAGAATTAAAAATAAAAAATAAAAAAATTCCAGGTGACCCAATACTGGGTCACCCGTGACCCACCTGGGTCACAAGGTGATCCAGCAGTGAGTCATAGCTTTGGGTCACCCGTTAATTATTTTGGCACTGGCGGCACAAAACATTTTGGCGCTGCCTTAATTTCCTTTTCGCTAATTTTCTTTTCCCTCTTTCTCCTATTCTACTTGGTCTCAGCAGATAGAATTTTCCCTCTTCTTCGTCTCTCACCTTTCCCTCTTCTTCATCTCTCACGTTTTCCTCTGATAAATCGGCGCTCACGTTGGGTCTCTTCATCTTCTTCTTTGATCTCTCACATTCTCCCTCTGATCTCCTCTGCAATCCGTGGCCAGCACCCTAGAACCCGAAGGTTTGTTATTTTGTGTTTTTTAAGATTATAGGAATTTTGTGGGTTTGGATGGTTTTTTGAGTAATCTTGTGGGTTTTTTTTTTGTTTTTTTGTTTGGTTTGTTTTGATTGTGTTTGATCTAAGGGCGTGAATCTTGAAAATATTGTGGCTTTCTGTGGTTGACTTATAAGAATGAAGGTTTCTTGGTTCCTCACTTCCTCTCTGTGGAATCAATGGTTAGTCTTGTTAGTGGAGGACATCTGGAATCTTGACATTTAAGCTCCTCTTTCTTTACAATTTGTCTTTGGTGTCTTCCAACAACGACGACAGGGCTGCTCTATCAAAACCAACACCATCCTAGATAAACGTTAATGGGGTTTAGTTTAAGTTTAACCAACGGCGGCAAGGGCCTCAAGCTACGGGGGACTTCTTTAGGGAAGATATAGAAGTGTCATTTTGACAAACAACTTACCTACGAATACAGAATACAACCAGCCCAATAAAATTAGAGATCTTTTGACAAATCACGAAAGAAAAAGGGTTTTGATTATACCCAAAATTTCCATAAATCCATAATAGCGTCTGCTAGCTGGAGATGCTTTAAACGGGTACTGTTGCATCATGCATGCCAATAGAGCAGAGGGTTACTTGCATGAGAGTGGCTCTAAAAGCTTGTCTACCCACGTGAAGCTCACCAAGCTCCTTTTATATCAGTGTTTTTTTAGCTCAATAAACTTTGTCGGCCTACTTCCTAACAGACTAAGTTTTTCAGGAGCTGATTTATGACACAGTATCACAGGCCAGTAGGCTTGGTCACCCCCATTATATTCAAATTTATTCTGTTGTTCACATGTAAGGTCAGCACTGTTTCAGTATTACTGAATTGGCCTCCATGTGAGAAGAGCTGTTATTTGAGGTGGGAGTGGATGCTGAGGCTGCAATGGAAGCTGATTGTGTGCTGTGTAGATTTGTTGTTTGGCATAGTGTAAAGACAACGGATTGATCTGTACAGTTTCAAATGTTTGTGCAGATAAGTTGCTGTCTTGTGTTTTTTGAAATTTGGTTAGAATGTCTGAGTTGATTTTTTGGAATTGTAAAGTTGATACTGTTGTGGTTTCTGAATTGTAAATGTTGTGTGGCTAGTAGTAGCAGAGTTGTATAGAGGCTGCTGTTTTGCTAGTATAGTAGGCTGATTGTTAGCTTTTGGTTCTGTAGTGTTTATAATGGTACTTGTAGTCTTTTGTTAGGTGCCGTTTATGGCATCGGGGGATCTAGCAGGATTCTGCAGTGTGCTGTATTCTTTGTTTGTTATTAACATAAAATTCATTCGTCCAAAAACAAAAAAAGAGTGATGAAGTTAATTGAACACAAGTTTGTTTCTTATTTGTGGAATGGTTCTGATGTCATAGCTTCTTGAGCTAAAGTAGCATGGGATTTACTTTGTGTACCTAAAAATTCACATGACAAATCCCTGTCAGCTTGACGCTGTTTTTGTATATATTTTCACACCACTTATTCTCCTTGGACTCTATTCGTTTGCAGCCTCTGCTCCACTGTACCGCTCAGGACAGCAGTGAATCCTTCACACACACACACTCTCTCTCTCTCTTTTAACCCCATTCGGCTGTCAAATTTTGGCAGTCAAGCGTTGGACATATATTAAAAAATAAATAAATAAAAATTTGTTATTTTTTTAATTAAATTACTATGAGTTAATATTTAATTTTTAATGTCTCAAAATTAATTTTTTGATTCAAACATAAAATTTAAAAGTAGAAGGTTAACCTTTTAGGGATTATATCACTCAAAAAAAAATTGTATCATCTTAAATTTAATATTAATGCTTTAAATTTAAATTTTTCTTTAATATCTCTCTTCTTCGATTAAAAGAAAAAAAAAAAACTCAATAAAGCTCCAACAAAAACCTCGGTAAATAGGCCCCATCTCTGCACTCTCATCTCTTCGCAACTCATAAATCCAAAAACCCTTTTTGTTTTTTTCCCTCCTTCCCCCTTTTTAAGATTTCCCCACCTATGCTTTATTCCCAACCCCTCTCTCTCTCTCCTCTGTCGACAAATTTCCCAGAAGAATTCCAAAGCCCACTAGTTTCACATTCTCTATAAATTGAGCAACACCCATCATCTCTCTCAAGTCTCAATGCCAAAAGAAAAAGAAATGAAAGAGTATTGGACCTCTTTGGCCTCCCTTCTGGGAGTTTTAGCCTTCTGCCAAACGCTCCTGCAAGTGGTATTCCCGCCGGAGCTCCGGTCCGTCACTTTCAAGCTCTTAAACCGGATCTCCAACTGGTTCTCCTCATACTGCTACTTCGACATCACGGAGATCGATGGCGTCAACACCAACGAGCTCTACAACGCCGTCCAGCTCTATCTGAGCTCCTCCGTCTCCATCACCGGCAGCCGTCTCAGCCTCACCCGCGCGCTCAACTCCAGCGCCATCACCTTCGGCCTCTCCAATAATGACTGCATCGTCGACGCCTACAAGGGCGTCACCGTCATCTGGGAACACATCGTCACCCAGAGGCAATCCCAGACTTTCTATTGGTGCCCTCTGCCGGAAGAAAAACGAGGCTTCACTCTCCGAATCAAGAAGCGCGACAAAAAGCTGATTCTCGATTCCTATTTGGATTACATAATGGAAAAGGCCAACGAAATGAGGAGAAAGAACCAAGACCGCCTTCTCTACACGAACTCAAGAGGCGGATCCTGGGACTCTGTACCGTTTAAGCATCCGAGCACATTTGAGACGTTAGCCATGGACCCCGTCAAGAAGGACGAGATCCTGAAGGATCTGGTGGATTTCGCCAACCCTCAAAGATTCTACCAGAAAACCGGCCGGGCCTGGAAGAGGGGGTACCTGCTATATGGGCCGCCGGGGACCGGAAAATCAAGCATGATTGCCGCCATGGCAAACTATCTCGGTTACGATATATACGACTTGGAGCTGACGGAGGTGCACACAAATTCGGAGCTGAGGAAGCTGATGGTGAAGACGAACTCCAAGTCTATAATTGTCATTGAAGACATTGATTGTTCTCTGAATTTGACCAACAGGAAGAACAGTAGTAATACTTACTACGACGTGGGTGAAATGCAAGGTGGGTGTGTCTCCGGCGAGGACGGCGCCGGCGGGAACAATACGATAACGCTTTCCGGGTTGTTGAATTGTACAGACGGGTTATGGTCGTGCTGCGGGAGCGAGAGGATTTTCGTGTTCACCACGAACCACATGGAGAAGCTGGATCCGGCATTGCTGAGGAGCGGGAGGATGGATATGCATATATACATGAGCTACTGTTAGTTCCCGGCGTTGAAGATTCTGCTGAAGAATTACCTGGGGATCGATGAGGGTGATTTGGATGGCGCGGTGTTGAAGGAGTTGGAGGACGTCGTTGACAAGGCGGAGATGACGCCGGCGGATGTCAGCGAGGTGCTGATCAAAAACCGGCGGGATAAGGAGAAGGCGGCGAGGGAGGTGTTGGATGCGTTGAAGGTGAGAGCGGAGAGGCGTGTGAAGAATGCGGATGACGTGGAAGAGGAGGAGCAGGAGAAGCGGGCATTGGAGAGCCCCAAGCAAGGCTGTGAGTTTCCGGAGGAGGAGAGTTGTAAGGAAGGAAAAGGAAACGACGAGAAAGATGACAGTGCGATAGAGAAATGAGAAGGTTTTAGGGTTTTTTTCTTTTTTCTTTTTTTTTGCCCTTTGTGTTATTTATGGTGCAGAAAGTTTAGAGCTTGAAATGATTTTGGTGGGCTTCTGAGTGAGGAGAACTATAGGGAAAAACTTGGCATCCGATTTAAACATGTTTTTATATAAATATATATAATATATTTGTGTTGTTTTTTTGTTGGAATAATGAAGAATGTGAATCCATAAATAAGCGTATTAATTAATTTTACATGTGATGGGTTGGACATATCATGGGACATCTTTTGTGTTACATTACACATATCAATTATCATTGTGGTGGTTGGTGGTACTTGGTCGAAAATGAACTTGCTAGCTAGCTTAGGCTTTTTTGTGACCACCTGGGAAGCACATGGCCAAATCTATTTTTTGATGCGACTTGTTGGGCGTTTCAAAAAAATACACATACTGATCACAAATGATCATAAAATTACCTTTAAAAAAATAAAACTCTCTTTTAATGCCATTCTGGGAGGGAGGGAGGGAGGAACGAAGTAGGAAGACTGTGTTAGTGGATAGGTTTGTGGGAAAAAGACGCATAAAACAAAAAAAAAAAAAAAAGGTGAAACAAAAAAGAAAAAAAAAGATGCCGGAGATTTTGTGTTGGGAAAAAAGTAGGAAAAAGGAGGTGGACAGTGTTTGAGTTGAGTTATAATGAGAAAATGTTTGACATTTTTTGCTGGTGGAAAGGGCAATGGGCGGGTTGTCAAAGGCTCTATCGGTTAGGAATCCTGCTATGCTTCAGACATATATTTTTTTTTAAAAAAAAAAAAAAAAATTGTTATTTTTTTTGTTAGTTAAATTTCTCTAATTTAATATTTAGTTTTTAATGCCTTAAAACTAAAATTTAGGGGTAGAAGATTAAACTTTTCATGAACCAATCTTTGATAGTTTTTTTTTTTTTTTTTTTTTATTTTCTTTTTTAAGTAACACATGACTTTATTTAAAAAAAAATCTTTGATTTTTTTTAAGAGCATTCCTAGCAGTTTCCTCGTCATTTTTTTTTTCCACATTTAAGGATCCAAACTACTTTTTACTTTCCTATATCAAAATACATCCCAATAGCTTCCCTTAATTATTCCCTATATCATTAAAATATTTGCTTTTTTTAATTATATTATATATATATGAGAGGAGAAATAAGAGAGAATTGTAAGAAGAGAGAGGAGAGAAGAGAGAATCATTTTTTTATATTTTAATTATCATAAGGACTATAATAGTGGAATCCAAAACATTGGGTTCCCCTGTAGCAATTTTAATGTTTGTAGTTCATTTAGGGAGTATGTTGTAGGATGTTTTTTGTGATGTTTTGAACATATTCCCTAAACTTAAAGAACAGACTCCTTTGGAGTCAGCTGAAAATATTCTAACATGTCAACAATATGAATCAAATGTAATTACTATTATATTAATCAATTTTATGAATAATACTACATATAATTTTACTCTCACGCTCTTACTTTTATACGTTTTGAGGTGATTTTTAAAATTATTATTGAATTCTTGATAAAAAAAAAAAAGCGTTGACAAATGGTATGACAGGTGTGACACTATGCTTTTACTTGTGACTATATCCATGGTACATATGTGGGTATTCTATCATTACACCAAAAACAAAAATTAGAGTTCTTTTAGTCTTAATTCTGTTTCTCCCATGAGGCAAATG